>NW_009918916.1:35524-38685 GCF_000696875.1 Nestor notabilis
AAAGAGTTTGGTCATGGATGCCTTGCAGCCCTGACCCATCCTCAGTCCTTTTTGACACAGTATTTCTGCGTTCCTGCTTTCCTCAGGCACTGCCCTCACAAGAAAGGCAGTCTTGCTGCTAGGCCATCTGTACTTGCACTGGCTGGGGACAAAAGCCCCTTAACAATTGCCATGGCAGGGTTATCTGATAGCCATTAAACGTAGTCCAGATTAGCAGAGCAAATACTTCTGAAACTACTTGATGTCTTTGCAATAAAAGACTGAACTGTGGCAAATCTGGAACTCGGCACTGGCGTTTTTACATTAACACTCAGGTGCCATATAAATGCCCTGGTCCCCAGCACTGCGGTGCAGGGAAGCATCTGTGCTCCGAGGGGAGTGGGAAGCAGAGAGCATCACCGAGGAGTGCCAGCACTATTAGTCAACGAAAGACATTCTGGTTACCTAAATGTGTATATCAGTATCTTGATCCTTTCAAAGGCAAGGCAGCATGGATCCTTCTAACAGTTCATAAGTAATTTTTTTCTTGAAGGTCTGTTTTCTCACTAGCAGGGAGCAGAAAAATGCATTTGTCACCTGGAAGAACAAATTCAAGAGCTGAACACAGAGATTTTCTTTCTGAAGAATCCAATGTCCTCTGGAAGAAAAGCTGCGTCTGTGCAACCCCTGACTCTAGTTGGGGCTGTGGTACCCTCTATTCTGGTTGAGGACTGCACAGGCACGGAACTTGTTACCTCACCAGAGTGAAAATGATCTCTTCCCACCTCAGAATTAACAGACAGAGATCTCTTCAGTTGTATTTTTATCCAGGGCTGCTGCTCAGCCTTGGGACCTTTGATTTGGCTGCTGAGAGATCCTACCACCCAAGTACGTGGAAACATGATTAATGGATGTTTGGCTTACACTTCATGTTACATCAGCCCTCCATGTTCAGTCTGGGATGACAGGCTAGGATTTCCCTCTCCTGTTCTCTGTCTGCTAAACAGCTCTCTTTATTGATTTTTTAATTATGTTTTCCCACAAATCCTGAGAATTATGTTTTCGCTTTATTCCATTCATCAGTTTTCATTCACACTTGCAGCTTTTGGAAAAATAGTCTGACTGAGATGGTCAAAGCAGACTGCAGAAGTTAGGTGTTCATATTCAAAAGAACCTTAATTCTTTTTGGCTTCCCTGGGGAGTTTTGCCTCAGTTTTAAAACTCCAGAAAAAGCCAGGTGTACATACATACACAATTAGGCCTGACCAGCAATAAATGATGGAGACATTATACCCCCTAGTGGCAGGAACAAAGGTCACTCGAAAGCCTGTTGCACAAGCCTCCACTGCATTTTGGGAGAAGCATTCCAGGATGGAAGCTCATAAAGAACAATAAAGTAGGTATTGAACCTGACTTAAACTCTTGTGGGCCAGGTACCAGGCAGTGTTCCTTATAACAGATTGGCATCTCAAGAATCAAATAGCAAGACTTGGCAAGACAACTGAGTGCTAACAATCCACATTTGTGTACTCAAGGGTGCAAAGGCTCCCCTTTATTGCTAGCTAGTTCAACACAACATAAACCAGGAGGATGAGAAACAGCAAAGCCACTCTTTTTTATTTTTCTTCTCCTCTTTTTTTTTTTTTTTTTTTTTGAGGTTCTTAGGTAGTTTCAGCTGTTAGCCTAGAATCACCTCTAATTGTATGAAATAATTCAGCCAAATATTAAACACTTTTAATGCTTAGTTTTCATCAGCAATATGACCTGCAGGGTTAAAAAATTCTGGAGGAAGCAAAGTATCCTACGTTTGAATATTATTAAAATTATAAACATAAAAATTTACTGAGAACAGGAAAGGTTTATTACCTCACATTTGAGATCATATCCCTTTAGGTAGTTTTGGTCTTTTACAACAGTTGCCTCAGCAAAGCAATGAAAGTGGTAAGCATGTTTAATTCACACCTGCTAATATATAGTAGGTGACAGAAAGCAGCTCATGAATTTGCTTTTGAGAATCTGGTGTTTGGGGTTTGCTAAACTATTTACCTGAGGGCAGGTTGATATTCCTGTGGCATGTGCTTTCTTGAATTCCATATAATGCATTCTTTTTTGCCTAAAACCAGAATTAAAAAAAAATAAAAAGAAAAAACTCCAACTTCAAGAAATAGTAATTGATAGCAAAAAGTAATAGGTCTTTCACTGGATTCTGCTCTGTGATGAAGCATACATTGCTTCTAAGGTTTGGTAGTGGCCTACCAGTGCTATAATTGTTAGTTTAGAAACACGTATTATTTACTGCACTGATGATCCAAATTTCTATCCCATTTTTAGCTTCCCCACCACAAACAAGGTTGCTTCATTTCAGTAATACTGAGTCACAGTTTTGTTGTTGTTACATGTTAGTCTGTTCATTTCATTTTGCTGTCCTGCAAGAATTAGTTAAGTCAACACTTCATAATTAATTGGAGCTGTTTGACTAATTTCTGTTTTCCTTGTTTCAGGGTTCCTATGAAAAAGGGGATTTACCAAAAGGTGATGGCCAGTTTTGCTGTTTCTTCTGCTCTGATAGGAGAAAGAATGATTCAGTATGCCCTATAACCACAGGCACACCACTCTGCAATAATTATTTCACAGCAGCCCATGTATCAGCACTGACAAATAAAGAAACCAGTAATTTATAGGTAGGAACTTCATAATCTTGCTTTGCTTATTTAAAAACAACATAGGTTGCATGGGTCTTCTCAGCTATAACCTTGTTTTCTTGTCAAGAGCCAGACTAGCTAACATATGATTGTGCTGAAATGAAATGCAGAGTTTTTAAAGATTTCTTTTCCAAAGATGTGCTAATGGTCCAGCTCAGAGCACAGAACTGCAGGCTTTGGTTCCATATGGCAGGCCTATGCTGCGGGCACACACCTGTGTGCATCCCCTTGTGGCATCCCACCAGGGAGACAAAGGTTAAAACACAGAAAAGAGACTCGGCTCAGCTGGTCTGCACAAACAGGGACCAAAAACTATACTTATCCTTATGTCAGTGGGACATAATACATTACTACACTACATCTAGGGAAAGTCATGAGATCCTTTAAGGTTCCCTTTGAGAGAAAAACTAAGGTGACTTTTCCTTTTATTAGGCAACAGAGATTCTGCCCAGCTCAGCTTGATGGCACAGACCCAGCAGG
>NW_009918916.1:38716-53588 GCF_000696875.1 Nestor notabilis
GTACTGTTTGTGAAATAGTTAATTTCACAATCCATTTGGAAATCCTTGTTATGGATAACATTATTTACTTTCTTATAAAATTGTTCAAAATTCTGATGATTGTTGAAAAGGTACTGACCAAAGAATAACAAAGCTGAGAGCAGGTCTGCAAGAAGCAGGTCTGGCCATGTGTGTGGGATGTAAGGAAGTTAAAACAAATCCAGAGGCTTGGACAAGAAGTGGAGAAGAGATAGTGAAGAAACAAAAATGCATGAGGTAAAGAAGATTCCTGGAGATGAGAAAAAGAGAAAAAAAGGATAGAGGACATCCAGAAGCAGGGTTGAGGGATATGGAAACATACAAGAGACAGGTGAGGTGAGAGAACTGAACTTGGATGGAAATCCAGGGATCAAGGTCTCTAGAGAAAAGTCATCTGGGAGACAAGATGTTCCCAGAGTTCACATAAACTTGGTGTGATTTGATCTGACCTCTTTCCTGTCTCCTCTGACTGACTGCCTCAGTGGTAAATGATCTCCCTGTCTTTATCTCAACCCATGAGTTTTTTCATCTTATTTTCTCCCCTTGTCCTGTTGAGGAGGGGCAGCGAGTAACTGGGTATCTGTCTGTAGTCCAACCTCAACACATCACAGAGAGTTAGGCAGAGCAGCAGCTAAGCATACTATAGCCTAGATGTGTCACAGCTGTCAATCATCTTATGCACAGTTCCTACCTATACTTTGGGAGCAAGTCACTGCCAAACTAAGTCAGCAATACAGACAGAAAAGTGTTTGATTCAAAGGACTCTGCTTATTTAAGTTTCCCTTTGAGCCCACTGCACGTCTCACAGTTGAGTAGTTTTGGTCTAAGGAGCATTTATCTTCCTGAGATAATGGTAACTGCCTAAATCCTCTACACTAAACACTTTAATGAGAAGTTTCACTAGAAAATGAGAGCGATATTGTTCTTGGTGCTGCAGCTTATAGACTGGTGTAGGTGAAGACTTATTCTTCTTTTTCAACCTTTCCTTCTCTTAGAGAAAAAATGTTTCTCTAAGCATTTCACTACATTCACCATGGCATTCCAGAAATAATTGGTAGAGGTACCAGTAGATCTGTAAGATATTTTTGTGTCAGCACCAATTCCACCCCCTCTGTCCACAATCAGTGAATCTGTTTTCTAAGATCTTTTATTCCCCCAGAAGCGTTTGCTAAAATCTGTAATTTCTTTGTCTAGCTACTTTGACAATGAAATGCTATTATTTTCAATATAAATAGAAGTTCCATACAGTTTTTTTGTTGAATTCTATGTAATGTTTTTACTCTGTACCCGGACAGACTTTAAATCTCTCTTTTCCTTTTCTCCCCCAGCATTTTCCCCCCCTCATTTTTTTTATTTTTTTTTTCCAGTCAAGGAACACTTGCAGAGCCAATTCACAACACATATGATATTCTCTGCCAGATCAAACGCCCATTAGTCTGTCAATGCTTTTGCATGGATCTAAAGGGCAGAAGGGCAAAGGCGGCCTAACCAGCCCTTGCACAAGCACTAGGTATTATGGGGTCTTGCATTTCTTTGAAGTCCTTGTTCTAGTCCTGCTTAAAAGGGCACAGAGAAGACCAAACATTCACACACCACCCCCTTCCCCCCATAAAAGCAGAACTGCATTTAGCAGAGCTCTGAGAGACTTTGTGCCAGCCACAGGCACAATGCCACGTGGTCTTTTCTCTGGAGTAATGTTGCTGCTCACTGCCAAGCCCACAGAGCTGTTCCCTAAAGGCAGTTACTACAGTACCCTCTATTTTTATGTTTTTAGTGTGAGGTGATGGCTCTGTCTGTGCGAATGAGTGGGAACCATTTGAACATAAATAGGAAATTATTCTCTTGGCTCTAGGGCAGTGGTTGAACAGGGCAAGTCCCAAAGGTTTGCATTTGTTTCTAATCAGCAAAGTTTGCACTGTAACAAGAAACATAAGACACTCTCCTGCCATGGGCAAGGCTCATTATACATAGAGGAGCTCACACACTGCTTTCAGGAAAACTAAGAAAACAAGCAGAATGTTATACCTTGCTGGACAGTGTTAACATTTGACAATGTAGTAAGTTACAAATGAGTTTAAGACTTCTTCCATAGAAACTTTCTGTTACAAACTGGACCACAATAATCTTAGAAATTTGTATTCTGCTTCTTCAAAAGAACATTGTCAGTAAGAAAGCAAACATACGAGCCACATGGTACTTTCAGTATATCTCTGTTGTCTTTTCCTTAGCACAATAATTTAATTTCCACCAATGCCACCTCAGCAGGGAGAGAAAAAGTTTCCAGAAACAGATAAAAGGGACAGCAGATTCCAAGTTGTAACAAAGAAAAGCCTGCCTAGAAGTCAGCTGATTTTTACTGGGTGTAACCTAGACACTGGGATCCAGGGAAATAACATCAAACTGAATTTATTGGCCTCTGCTAAGGCATTGCCAAGGTCTGTCTGGAGCTGGAACAGCCCTGGACTTCCATGGAGGGTTTTATCACTTTAGGAAAACAGATCAAGATCATTAACTTAATTTTTTGTTTTTTATTGAAATCACGTCCACGCCATGGCCTTCCAGACAAATGCATAGTGTTAAAAAAGTAAAAAGCGAGGAAAGCAGTATATTCTGGATGAGAAGAGGCTTTATTAAGTATTAGAAAGAGAAAATGTTTTACCTCAAAATTTACGTGCAACATGGGAATCCATCTATCTTTCATTAACTTACACAGCTTTTTCCATTTGGAAATGTTTTTTTCTTAGCTCTTTTTGTTCCTTCCCCCATGCCCTGCATGCTTCTCCTCGGTTCTAGTTTCCAGAGTTTCTTCTTTGTACTATTTTTCCAGATTTTAAACAGTGCTGAGAACTAGCCCTACAATGCTGCAGAGACGCATGATATTTAGGGACTCTCAGTGAACTTAATATGGAATGGATGGAAAAAATTCACATTAAAATAACAACTGTTTGTCTTCACCAAGATCTGTATATGGTCCTGTTCATTGCATTTTTACAGCTGGTTTAAATCGACTTTCATTCACTGAGGCATTTTTGTAAATGCAGCATGGGTCTGCTTTACCCACCACTGAACTTGCTACTAGTTCTATTGAGAGGTGTTCCTTGCGTTCATGCAGTAAAATATCTGGAAAAGTGATCTCAATGAAATAATATTTTTCAGAGCATCCTTATCTCACGTGAGCTATATGAGAATGTACCCAAAGTTAAAAGAGACCAAAGAATGACACGCCCTGAAGAGAAATTGAAATGACTGGAAATGTTTAACTAAGAAAAGGAGCAAATACAAGAAGATATCATAATCATTTGAAAATGGAAATTGTGTGAGGTAAATATATTGCAAACTTCTGTTCGTCATAGTCCGTACACAATAATGATGCGCATCTAATGGCATTTAAATGCAGGAAGTTTCCAAGTGATAAAAGCTTTAATATCATGTAAAGCATAAATACAGTGAGAAATAAGATTCAGAGAAGCCAAAAATCTAATTAGATTCAAAATGTTTGAATATTCATAGTCATATCAATGACAATTTGATAACAAGAATGTGTCACATAATACAGATCAAGATTTCTACTGGTGTTGAAAGATGAGAGTCCTTTACCCTCACATCTGCCTACTAGGTCTTTCTCAGAGACATCTGCCACACCTATGTCAAAGACAGAAAGCCTGTTTTCATGGCCACTAGTTCTCACCCAGTATGCCAGCTCCTGTTTTCTTTGAAGCTGAGTGATCTTACAACTGAATGTGACCACTTAGCACTCTTTTCCCCTGCATGTCCTGAGACTGTACTCAGATTAAAACAAGTGTCTTTAACTGCAAAAGCTATAACAGCACCTTGAAATCTCTGGACATTTAACTTTCCAGGGAAGATGTTGAGGTGCAAGTAGTCGAATGCTTCAGAAGACAACAGTTCCTGATCTCCAGATGTTCAGCTCCTTTCAAAACATATGTTTTGCTATCTTATGTGGAAATCTGAGGGGGAGGGAATCCTCCAGTTAGTTGTTATGTTGTTATTAAGACACAGCTTGATGAACCAAAACCAAGGGGAAAAAAAAGATCCTAAAAAAAAAAAACCGAAGAAAATCCCCCAAAGCACCCAAAGCAAAAGCCAAAAAAGACAAAAAACAATCCCTTTTAAAGGAATTATTCCATTAAATCATGTCAAACAAGGACTTTGCCAGACTCCACGCCCTTGTAGTAACATAACTAGAATGATTCACTGAGTCGAAAGCTCAGAGGTTGCCAGTAACCACTGTTATTTCATAGGCTTTTCAGATTCAGTAGGAAATAGTAAATTAAGGATCAGTTAAAGTTCTTATACACACAAGGTCTGCTATGGTATCACATATGTTTACAGTTGTGACGGCTTCAAAACATACTGTACCAAAAGAGGGCTCAAATGGTTTGTGGAAAAAGATATTTCTTGTTGTACCTGTATGTAACACTCTCAAACTGTTCCTACTGTAATTTTGACCTGTTTTTATATTCCCACCTCCTCAAAAAAATCCTTTCAGATTACTGGTAATGCCAGTCACATGCAGCTCATGCCTTTCTAGTCTTTCCCTGAACCTGGAAATTAAAAGGTGCAACAAGGGCAAAGGAGGGATCCTTTTAAAGCTTTTTCTATTTAAGGCACCTGCATTTAGCTCACAACATAAAGTTCTTCAGAAGCTAGTATAGAATCACAAAATAGTTTAGGTTGGAAAGATATCAGGAAGTCCTGTGGTCCAGCCCCCAGATCAGACCATGAGTAAATACTGACTTAGAGCACTTCCTGTATCCAGTAAAATTTTGAATAGTTTCAAAGACAGAGACTTCACACCCACTCTGGAAACCTGTTCCAGTGTTTGATCACCCTTGTAAGATGGTCTTTTTATATAATTAGGTTTTCTTTTGCTCTAACAAGCCTCTTAATTTAAGAAGGAAACAAAATCCTTCTATTGCTTCAACATGTCCTGTTGGAAAGACTCTATGTAGACCCCACCGATTTTGCATACTGTGTAAAACTTTTGTTTGGCTTGGTTTCAGTTGGTCCTATGTGACTTCCCTTGCCTTCTCTATATTGCCAGTCTTGAACCCCTTAGATCTGTTTCCCTAGGAAAGACTTCAGAGCATTCTAGCCTTGGCTGCAAGGGCATAGCTTGCGTTTATAGTTGCTGGCTGTTCTCAATCCTTTCCCCAAGGGAGCAGAACGCTCTTACAAGATTAGCTGATTAGTCTGCTGTTGTTATTGGGAATCTAGTAGGAATCTAGCAGTGGTCTGTCTGGCATCGGGGTTTATATACTATACTAAGTTGCATGTGAAACCTCTGTAAACTGTTTTCTTTATACCCTGCATTTACTACATCTCAATACAGAGGCGATGTTGTAGCCTTGGCATTATTAATTTGAGCCATGCCACTCTTCATTAAAAATACTCCCAACAGGTGTAATACACAGAAAACTCCAAATTTCAATGTTCAAAGATGCCAAATAGTAGGAATCTGTTGAATCTGTTTAATTAACTGCAGCAAAAATAATTAATGCAGCAGAATACTGTGTTTTAATTTGCACAGTTTGAATTTTTTCCTCACCATTTAGTAATAGTTTAGATGGGTTTGGTGTTCTGGCTTAGTAAGCCATTCTAGACAGGTAAAAAGTCTCATTGCCATTAAGTGCTCAGAACAACCTAAATCATGGAGGGGTCCTCAAATTGAGTGATTCCTCCCTTCACCTGACTATACTGGCTGTTCCAAAATACATCATCCAGAACACAACAGACTTTTAAATAAACACCATGAGAAGATTCAGCCAATGTATGACCAGCTGCTTTGAGATTCAGTTTCTATTTTCTCCATTGAGAAAACCGTCTTTCAACTTCTTGGGATGTGCAGTAATACATGCGCACTGGATTTTGCCACCTTTTCTGTTCCTTGCCAAAACTCTTAACTTTCCACACACATAAATCCACAGAGATTTGCTCTTTGTTTCCAAACCACAAGGCTTCTATGGAGCCATTGATAATTCTGTGAAGGAACTAGAAAAACTTGAGAATACTGAAAAAAGACCTCCTCAGGAGATTCACAGACTGCAATGATTTGTGCCTAGGGAAATCTTTCTGGTTTTGGTTCCTAGCTTCACACAGTGCATGCTGGAGAAATTTTGTCATTACATAAAAAATAATAATGGCAACAAGAAGAATAATGTACTTATGAATGAATAATTAAAACTTTCTGTATTGAGATGGTGGGTAGAACTCTCCTAACTCTATGGGAGATGTTCACAATGCCAAGAGTTTAAATACATTTTCCTTAGGGATATTTAGGACAAGGAGGTGAACCTGAACTGGTGGAGAGGTCAGACTTATTCACCTCATTTTCTGTCCTTCCAGTCCTTCTGTCCCTGCAGTCGTTCACCTTTGTTGCAGTCTGCTGTACAATGACCTGATATGATAGTAAGGCATATGATGTTTCTGCACCTAGAATGCAGGAGAAGAAAACAAAAAAAAAAGTTTAGAAAAAGACTTTTCTGTTGGGGCTGAGGGACAGAGGATGGTTTGGAAAGGTCCTCGAGCATTCATGTATTCATGACAAATTTTATTTCCCAGTTAAATCATGCAAGTTTTTTTGCAGTGAAACAGCTTTGATTCCCTCAAATAAAGGTCTTACTCCAGAAAGCATTACTTCCTTACGAGCCCTCTACTGGAACAGAATAGCAGGTGTTGGGAAAACTCCTGTGCTTAGAAACCACTGAAGATTCAATTCTCTTCTAAACCCACAAGAGATAAGAGGGCAGAAGACAGTAGAAAAAAATCAAATACCTAGATTCTATTTTGTGTAATCAGGAAGACAATTAATGAATATACATATACATACATACATGTGTATATCCATCCATGTATGTTTATATGTATTAAAAAAAAACTTTCTTAGAAAATAAATGCAACAGCTTCCTGATCTGGAAGTTAACCTAGGTGTTATCAGGGGAAAAAAATCAACTCATCACACTGCTAGCATAGTAAAAGAAAGTCAAAGTATGTGGCTATCTTTACGAGGAGGGTGAATCTAAAGGAAAAAAATATTTTTACTAATAGAGTCCATCTGAAATGCAGCAAGCAGCACTAATCACCATGTGACAGACAAGATATCATAATTGAAAACAGCACTGCTAGAGATCCTGAAACCAATAGGAGGATGACTACCAACTTTAAGAGGTTTGGAAGCTTGTCTTAAGGTTAGAAAAAGAGTTTAAAATGGAACTGCAGAGTTTTTTAAATAGCTATGTTGACCAAAAAATTCCAAATCACCAACATTTCTTTATAAGATTTTAATTTCATTCCATTTTTAAAATCTCGTTTTGAAACTCTTTTGTCCTACATTTGATGTGTTACAAAAATGCAAGCTTTATGACAGCAGTCTTTACTCTTTCTGTAAAAAAAAAGTACTTCCTCAAACAAGTTGCAGTTTATAAAAATTTAGAATTCAGAATTTCATTTTATTTGGGATATTTGTGAAAACTAAAACTTTGGGTCCACTATTGAATGGTGAGCTTAAATTTGCTTTTAAGTTGCTAAGTGTTCAAATCGACTTTTTCTAGCATTATTCAAAGGCAGCAGAAATTACAAACTTCAAATATGACCCATTTATCAGTCTTACATATCAAACCAAATCTGGAAATATATATTAAATAATTTTGAAAGCTTATAATTTTATAGTTTATTTTCAAAAGATGTGTATTTAAACTTTTCCTTTAATTCCTAACATGATGGGGATAACTCCTCTATTGTCACTGCTAGACTAAATTCTAGAATGTGAAGACACAGTATTCAAATACCAAGCAAGAACTTGGTATATTTTATTGACAAATCTAACCAACCTGG
Organism: Nestor notabilis; assembly: GCF_000696875.1. Lineage (NCBI taxonomy): Eukaryota > Metazoa > Chordata > Aves > Psittaciformes > Psittacidae > Nestor > Nestor notabilis. Next base: position 46,589 of record NW_009918916.1, read on the forward strand.
TGAACAAAAGAAAAAAAAATCAAATCACAGATTATGTAATGTTAGGTTATCAACAAATAGCAGAAAAATGGGTTTGCACACAGGATGTGTATATTTTAACAAGCTTCTCAGGCAATACAGCTCCAGTCTAGAGAGCCTGTAATAAATCTTCCATGATTCTGGTTTTGTAAGATCTACAGCTTATATTGGAATAGCTGAAAAACCTTCCTCCCAAAAATGTATGAGGACTGTTTTTTCCTTTCCATTTTAGGCAGCATTAATAATAATTTTAAATTGCTTGATATTTTAACTAGGTTGAAAGAAGCAAATTTTAAGAAGTACACCCCACCATCCCACTCCTGAATTTTCAACAGAATGCTAGCAGAAAAATGGGGAAAATATCACCACTTCATCCAAAGAAATCTTAGTAGGCTACTCCAGATGAAAACTGAGTAATTATTCAATTTTATTTAGAACAGCAACTCTAAACTAAAAATGTGTTATTTTGGAACAGACTAGTTTTAACACTAACTTAGGAACAAAGCCAACAGTTGTGCTGTTGCATTTTTCCCCTTACATATATTAATTAAGGTGTGTTTAACTCCCATTCCCAAGACCTACTCCCTCCATTATGAAACTAGTAGTAATCTTCTTACAAAGCAGAAAATATTTCTGTGCCTTCATGATGAGGGGAATTGACATGGCTGATAGAAATCAGTTATTCACCCCTGGGTGAGGAAATTGGTAACAGAGAGGCAAGTTAATGAAGAATTAGGTGTTAGATCTGGGATCTGGGAAAGATTTCTTCAGAGATTATTTAAAACATGTTACATCTTTCTTCTGGCAACAAAATCACCACCTGAGTTGAAGGGACATCAACAGGGAGTCTAAATCACATCTTCCTCCTGCCAACTTTTCACTCAATGACTCCCATCAAGTCAGCACAAAAATATGCCACTGCACATGGATGTTGTTCAGTTTCTAAAACAAATAAGCATGTTTTCATCATATAAAATACTGTAGACTGAAATCTCCACAGAGGCTCATGCAAGCAGTATTTTACAGCAGGTCCTCAAGGATGAGGGGGATCAAGGTTTTGTGGCAGCCTAGTTGTGGCTTCCAGCCCCCATCTGGTTGCTGGGGCAGGACTGAGGGCCCAGGTAAGGACACTACATGTGTATTTCTCCTCCTTGTGTCTTACATACCTCTTAAACTTATTCTGGCTTTCTACACAGTTTTCCAAACATAGGCTCCCAAGACTAAGCTTCTGAGCTGAAGTCATCTTCTTAATCAGTAGTAAATGTTTTCAAAAGGAGATTGTCACCCCAGGAGCCTCATGTTCGATGTGTATAGTCCAAGATCTCACATACATTTTACTGGGCACACAAAACTGGAAGTCCCCAAAAATATTATCTCTTAGAGACTTTGACTTACCTGGTCTCTAGGCTCCTGTTCTCCTTTAAAGTATCAGAAAAGTTTGCCTACATTTTTCTTTATCTCATATTGAAACATGAATGAAGACTAAGGTTCAGAAATCTGTCAAGGAACAGAACAACTTTTACAAGCAAATACCTCCTGGTGGTGTTTTGTCCAGCATGCTATTTCTGTTTCTAGGAGACAGCTCCTAGCTTCTCCCTAAACAAAGAGGTGTAAATTCCCAGAGCCAAATTCCCAGAGTCTGCGATCCAACCAGAAGTCAGACAAACAGAAAATAATCTGTCAAGACACTAGGCATAACATAACACTTGAGCACAGGAGCAAAATTCTCCCCTCTTTGGCATATGCCTTTACTCATCAGGAGCTAAAAAAAAATGAAGACTATTTTTAATGACTCATGCAGAATTTCTTTTAACTAAGGGCTACCTGCTGTCTTGTCACTCTCAGGCCTTCTTTAAGTAAAGATGGAGACAATCCAGAGATGTACAAAACAATTCTAAGGAGCATGAGTAGAAAAGTGGTGTGTTAGTCCCAGCAATTCAACTAACTTTGTCAACAAAACAGTGGCCTCCCCTCTACATTTTTCACATCTGTTATATATGCTGGCCATGACATAGTATGAAGGGAACAGGAACATAAGGTTTTATCACTGTTTTCTCTAATCTTCCTTTATTAGAACAAATCCCTGTATTCTCAGGGATTAGGATCAGGCAAAGCCTGTTGAGCTCTCAGCCACACTGTTGCTGGTCTTTACACTAAGGCATAGAATATAGGGTAAAAAGAAATTATTGGCACCCAAATAATTACATGGAGATTAGATGTTAAATGGCTCAAAGTGTCATAAGCCAAGGATGCTTTAGTGCCTGATGAACAGTTCCTGTGGGTGCTGCCCTTGGGAGAGGCAAATCACAGTCCTGACTCCCCTGGAGCCCATAAGTTATCCATGTGAGAGGCAAAGAGACAGCAAAATACAAACCACAAAGTGACACAATTAGCTGTTGGCTATGCAGACACTGCCTACAGCTAGAGCCTTCTTGGAAGAGAACATTTCTGTATGGCAGTCAAATACAGCCTTGTTTAAATCTTCAGTTCATCTCTGTGCAGTTGGTTAGTTAATTGTGTTACTGTGTTTTGCAAATGGCAATTTACAGTTGGAGACAACACACTTTTTCCTAAGCAGAAGTCACCCAGCCTCAAGGCACTGTATTCAGCTCTGATACAGCTCTTATATTCAGCCTGTATGGTCTATCATCAATGGTTAGTCTTGATTATTTCAAGCTTGTTTTATAGAAGTTCCAGTTTCCAGAAGCAGAAATAATTTCTCCTCAGCAAAAGAGACACTGTAGCAGCACAGGCTTGGAAAGCAAAAGCCAGAGAAAAATAACCTGTGCCTGGCAGCTGCACCAAAGAACCTCTTTCTTTGTGCTCATTAACCATGAATCTTGTCACATTTTAATTGTGAGAACCATGTGGGGATGTGGATATGATAGGTAGTCCCAAATAGAGGACACAGTAAGACCAGTAATTTCCTGAAACAGTGTGCCCTAAATTACAGGTTGAGTACCTGTCTGAAAGTAAAAGGATGAGAGGAGCATCTCCGTGGGTATGTTCTCTGTGTGTGTTGGACCATTGAAAAGACTATGCCAGAGCCAAAGTGAAGAACAGAACTAATTTAACTCTATGAGATATAGCCCATACTTGGAATGAAACTCCTCTGCTGAAAGGAGGCTTTCCATGGAACAGACAAACCAAATAAGCCTTGAAATTCTGTTATCCAAAGTATTATTTTTTCCCTTACTTGTTCTAAGAACTAACAGCCAGCTCTGATGTCTTCTCTTCCTTTTTCTCCATGAGATGTCATCATGCCTCTTTTGCCAGACAGACCCCTAACTAACTGCTTCTCCTAGTTCCTCAAAAGCCAAAAATGTTCAATGGAAATAGAGCAGAACTCTAGAGCCTCCCTCTCCTGAGTGTCTTTATCACTAGCATAGGAGGTCACGTTCACACATTTTTTCTCTCTCTTCTGAAGAACATTTAACAAGACTATCTAAAGGGTATCTTCAGCAATAAAGCCCATGCAAGAGTAAGCGGCAGTTATGATATGCACCAGGGTATCAGAGACTCTTCCAGAAGGGCATCATAGTTGAGTCTCCCACGTCCTTGGTGAGTTCCCTAAATTCAAAGTTTTCCAAATGGGAAGCTGGGGCTGGAGCTTCAGCAATCAAATTGTAGGTGAAAATTCAAGCATCTTTAAAAAGCAGCAGAAGATGAAGTGGGATCATAATGGCTGAAGTTTTAGACCTGGGTGTTTACAGGTGGTATTTAAGCACATATGTTGGGGGACTTGGTTGTCCAACTTACTTATTTGCATGTGTGGAGGGGGGTGATGTTGTATATGCAGATGTTTCAGCTTTTTTCTGTTAAGTGAATACTCTACACAGCTGTTGCCCAGATGCCCTGCTAACTTCCAAGAGATGTTGAAGCAAAAATGTACAGAGGATCATTATGCTTAGCAATGGATTGAAGAACGGGAAGAGTAAAGACAGTTGAGGAATAAGTGCGCCTATTTATGTTTAGATTGGTGAGGGTGATAGACAATCTGTGCTCTCTTGGCCCCTCATCTGACACCAGTGGCCATGGAGGAGAAGCAGGCGAAAGAATTGTAGAAAATCATAGAATACCAGGTTGGAAGGGACCTCAAGAATTATCTGGTCCAACCTCTCTTAGACAAAATGGCCCAGCACCCTGTCCAGCTGAATCTTAAAAGCATCCAAAGAATTGCCCCACAAGTCTTCTTCGCTATTGGCTGAATAGTGGAATTCAGTTTTCATTCTAATTTATCATAAGTGGGCACGAAGATGTGATGCAGGGGTGCTAGCTTTATTCTTAACACTTGAAGAAGCAGCAGGGTTTGTGGGTAGGGCTCATGATTTACTCTTGGGAGGGCAAAGGGAAGAGGAAGGATGGAAGGACCATGGTTACACCCTTTTGTTATGTGCACCTCAGCTGAGAAGACCATGCCTTCCCTCAGTGTGGTTTTGACATTCATCACTCTAAATCATCATTGCTTCTCAAATGTTTTCTTCTTTCATTACCTGCTTTACAAACCCTTTAGCATGCTTTCAATGGAGCAGTTGTCCTTCATGAGCTAGGATCCTCTCCAGAAAAAAGTGTAGGCTTCTTAAGATAGTCCCATGATAAAAAAGTGTTTATCACATATTTCTGCAATTTCTCATGCATCTCTGATGAACTCACCTGTCTCCTGCTCACTAATCCATCTCCCTCAGGCTGCTTTCAGTATGCCAGACCTCTGGGGAATTTTCTGCAGCTGCCATATGTGGAAAAGAGAAGAAATAATTTACCTCTAAAATGTTCTCTCCTTTTGCCTCTCAGTGTAAAACTTCCCAAAAATGCAGCAGTGGCCATTCACTACATGTTGATGGCTGGTAGAAAAGATTTATCTGACACAGCTCAAAAGAAGAACGAGAGAGAATGACATACATAATTTGCTTCCAGACCTTGGCACATCCAAGAAATTAGTTCTTAAAACTGAAATATGTTTAGGTCTCTTTTTTTTTTTTCTTTTTGTGTCTTACTGAACTCCAAATAACTGACTTCATAAAAATGAAATAAGTTTATAAACCCTGTAAAGCCTTAGGTTTATAGGATTAGTGATGCAACTAAAAGAAGCAATTGTAATGTAAGGAATCCAATTACATGAATATGGGTGGATGCATTTAAAACTACAACATTTCTAACCAACATTTTCTGGTAACTCTCCAGCTGAATACAGAATATTTGTTGGTAAAATGAAACATAGATGAGGTAATGCCCTCTCTTTGAATCTTTCTTATTAATTTACAGCCAGTTGTCATGACAGCCATCTCCAACTCATCAGAACAATCTTTCTTATAGATCACCATGCCAATTGCCTTTTTACAGGTAAGTAACATTTGTAAGCCTTGAATATTAACATAAACTCTTTCTTCAATTTCAGAGCATAAAATTGACATAATCTGGATCATAGCCTACCACCAAATTCTCATTTTCATTAAGATTCTACATTACATCCCAAAATTTCATTTGTATCGTAGGTGGTTAGGCATCATATTGACAATCAATAAAAGTCAAAGACGTAATATCTAAAGGCATTTATTCATATGAGTATTGTGGACCCATATTGGCAGAAAGAATTTTCTTTTCTTCACATGGAACAAAATAGGCAGTTCATCTGAGCAATAATTTGCACAGGAGACATATTCGTTCTTGGGATTTTGGTCTGTCATGACACAATGTTTTAGCTTGACAGATCTCATTCTTGTCACACTGTCACTGTCTTTAAAGAAAAATTCACACTGACTAGTGGAGAGAAAGAAGATAATGTAGAGAACAGGCCACATTTGAGGGGATTTAGTTTCACAAAGAAAAGAAAGAATGTGTTGAGGCTACTGTGATGGAAGGTTTTCCTTGTGCATATGTCCTGCTTTTAGGACTGTGAGCACTAAAGTGGCATCTAGAATCTCAGATTCTTAATCCGAGTAAAGACTTGCTGTTTTTCAGAAACTGAAGATCATTAACAGGCTAGAGAAATCCTCTTTGGTGTCTTCCTTTGTTTCTTGCCCAATGTCGTCTTGCCCAATATATGTGAAAAAACTACTTCAACGCAAGCAAGAAATCTTAGTTTCTTTTGGTTCCTCTTCTGCTCTGCCTTTTATGACAAGGCTGGAAAACTTCAAATAAAATTTAGCTAGCATTTGAATCTGTGAATTAATATCTAGGCTTTCTATCTTGATAAAAACATGCTTCCTTTCACCTACTGATGAATTCCTGCTCTGCTTTATGTACCCCCTAAATCAGTCTAAATTACAATCTCTGCTTTCCTGATAAACCTTTCAATCATCCATCTGTTAGAATGTTTTTAATTACGTTGCAAAACTTGAATTTTTGTTTCTCCATGTATGCTAGGTAGAAATAGACACGAAGATACAACTTCTTGAGATGCGGTGCTAATACGATAAGGACAATGACCTTAAAAGCAGCCACAAAGGACAGGTAAGAGATGATGAGATTTTAGGAACTTCTTGAAATTTTTCAACTTGCTATAATACATTTCAATAGCACAAGCAATTAGATTCTTAAATAGCATTGGTAAATAAAATAAATATTAAAGGTACACTATGTTTAGTAGTATTGAGTTTGCAACTGTAGCTATTACAACAGCACACATATTGACAATCAAAAACACGTCTGAGCTGGAAAGGCAGAGAATGAGAGAAAATCCATGATTCAAAGAAATTCCAACCCAAACAGCCAGGGTGTGTCACTTTTCCCTGTGTTTTCTTTGCTTCATTATGTAGCAATCTGGAAAGGTTCATAGAAATCTCACTCACTTTGGAATCATAAAATAATAAATAAACTACAGGAAGACTGATGAGGCTGATGTTTGAGTATAGAAGCAGGAAAAAATACAACATATTTGAAATGCAGTTGCATTAGCATTATAAGAAGTCAGTCTCTTGCCCTGTTTAATATTTGTATGTTTAAATAATATGCAAACTGTTTGCACAAACTTTCAATCTCTTTC
>NW_009918916.1:53629-73537 GCF_000696875.1 Nestor notabilis
GGGGGGGTAAATCTGTAACACCTCTAACAAAAAGCTATACAAATATAGCCAAATGCCCAGTCCCTAACACGTAGCTTTCCATCATTACAAAGCAGGACAGTATCAATAAAGTTTTAAGAAAATTAGTAGCTGATTGTCATGCACTATGATTTTTCAAATACATTACTAGTTCAGTACTTCTCTGGAACATGAAATGAAGAAGAGAATTTTCTCCTGAAAAAACATAGGTTGTAAATCTGGTGCAGTAGTTTTTGATTTGTTTCTTCCGAATTGTCCATGAAAGAAAGAGCTTTCAGGGGATAATTTAGAATCACACCACTGCTTAGCCACCTTGTTGGGATATCTCTGTGACTATTTCTGTTTCTAGTTAATGAGTGATGGCACTTTGAACTTATGAAAGCAAGTCTCTTTAACTACATGAGAAGAATTCATTTCTAATACTGTAATGCTGAAGTGCATTATGGGAATGAGGTAAATCACAGTAAGTAATTATGATCACAGCCTGAATGTCCACATAAAACATAAAACATCAAGCTTACAGCCCCATTGGAAAGATTTCTTTTCATTGCCATCCTCTTCTTTAAAGCAACTTTCGTTTGGCATTAAATTAAACGGAAGTTTAAAGCAATGCTGAAAATTGTGTCACCAACGGAATTAAAACAAATATAGTTTATTTCCAATACAGAATTAAATTGCTATTTTAGGAAGACATATCCATCTTGGATCCATTTATCAAAAGTAAATGTCTAGGAAACCAGCTGAAATTAAATTAATGCCACACACTTTATAGATACTGGCTAATATCCAGAGTGCTAAAATGGCAATGCAGAATTGTAAAGGCACAGGCATATTGTTTATATGTGCTGGCTGAAATCCAGAATGGTTACAGTAAGTAGGAGAATAAAACATTACTAACAGGGCCCTCTACTCCTCACTTTAGGCCAGCATGTATAACGCTTTAGCTGGGAATAGGTGATAATTATGAAACATAGGCACATTAACCTCCAGGCATAGATCCTTCATGATCCTAAGCACTCATACCTGGCAGACACAGGAGGAGAAAGAGAAACAGGCATAGACACACTGACAGTCTCACAAATGGACTAAAGCAACAGTGATTTGGCTCTCCTCCATGAAGTGTAACTCTCAGCTGAGCAAGGTGTTGATGGCTTTTCACGGGTGCTCCGCTGTATTGTATTTTATTTTACAAAATTAAAGGCTGAGTGTGTTGGCCTCTAACACATTCCCAGTCCCCAGCAGGAGCCAGGAGATGATGCATCTCAGAAAGGTAGCCAGTCTGATAGTTGGCCTTTGTGAGAAATAGTGCTTAGGAAGAATACCCCTGCCACCTGCAGGGTCTGGAAAAAGTTTTCTGCTGCCTGATGAAGAGCTTTTCAAGACCTTTTATGCCTCCCCAGTTGTCTTCCTACTGTAACAGAAACATAGCAACGACATGGACCTCATCTGGCATTTTCTAAATTAATGTTTGTTAGAAAAAATGTCAAGTCCCTAGATACAAGGCTTTATCCAGTTTCATGCCTGTGCAGTACTGACAGTGCACACTGAAAGCAGCATGGGAAACGTAGGCTGCTTTACTAAGGCAGGAAAGATATGTCATAAGACATGCCCATTGCAGGGGAGTTGGAACTAGATGTTAAGTTCCAACTTAAAGTCCTTTCCAAACCTAACTATTCTATGATTCTATGTCCAGATTCTTGAGATCTATATCAGCATTTTAGGAAGGTCATCCTGAACTCCAGCTGAGTACATAACTCACAGAAACTACATTGATTTTATAGTTGTTAATTTATTTTTTGTGTTTATTTGCCATTGGAAATTATTCCCCAAAAGATTAATAATAGATCTGGCCCAGACAAACAGAATCAACAGCCCGTGGAAAATGCTGAGAGAATGGAAAACAAGTTCCTATTGATTCACAATAAACAAAACAAAACAGAAAAACCCAGGCGTTGTTCATTGGATAGGAATTTTAAAATATTCCATTTTGGGAGTTTGGTGGCTTGCTTCTTGCCCAGCTTGAAAGCATCTTCATTTCTGCTTTCTCAATACAGGAAAAAAACCCACAATAATTTAAATTTAAATTTAAATAAAATAAAATAAAATACTCTTTTCAGGTTCCATTGTCTATGAGCCCGTATACTTTGCCTTTCTGATCATTACTGTTTTTTCTATCTTAAACCTGTGCTCAGCTCATTTGCTTGAAATCTTTGCTTTTCTTCAATAAAAATGAGAGAAATGGACCAGTCTTCAAGGTAGGCTGCTGGGAAGATACTGCTTTGATTTTCCAAACAAAAAGCTACAATAGTCCAGTAAAATTGTAATTTTCTCATACAGGATCTAAGTTTTTCAAAACCAGAGCTTTTTCACCAGGAATATAACTCTCCAAGAAATCTGCTTTATCCCAGTCTAGGCAAGGTCTGCAATTAGCTTCTGGCCATTAGGTGATTTATAGACTATTCATTACCAAAATCTGACCTGGAAAACTCAAGCTCTGCAGATTTATTTAGATATTATAGAAGCTTAATAAATGAAAATATCTCTGAGAACTGCCTGAACACTACCAATACTTTTGTACCTTTATTTAAAAAACTAGAATACAATTGTGCATGCAGAAGTATCCGGTGAAATTTGGGACACTTGGAGAGATCTAAGACATTCATGTGAGATAATCAGAGATGACACAGGACTCATGGAAAGCCTAACCCCTTCGTACGCAGCAGCTCCAGACAAATAGGATATCAAAGGACAGCTCAGATGATGTTAGATGCTGATGTTTAGACAGCTGAATACCACCCCAAATCTGGTTTCTATATATAGCCTTTAAGATTTGCTTTTTCAAGAGAGATGCTATCTCTACCCACACGTATATTTATGAGAATCTTGCCCAAAAGTAAACCCAGCTCAGATGAATTCCAGATAATTGACTTAGAACCAAGAAGATCAATTTTTTTAAAAACTATTTATTCTGTAAACTACTGTCTTTAACATGGGTCCTCACAGGGACATCTGTGTAATGTTTGTACCCACACAGGCTTTTCTGAAGAGCAGTAATAGGCAGTTTGATAGAGCAGTTGCTTAGTGTGCTGCAGAGGGAGTTTGTACACATCTGTATGGGAGGGATATCCCAGTCTTTTGACAGTGCTAAAAGGGCTAAAGGCTTACTTTTGCTCCTAAAGAAAGCACACCTGGCTGACTGCATAGATGGTACAGCAGTGTTGAGCTAAGGGGAAGGATTGAATCCTCAATGATCACTTTTCAGAACAGAGACAAACTTTTACTGTCACTTACTATTACTAATAGGATCACAGGATATTGCTGAAGAGAACAGCCTCTGAAAGCTGTAGTAGTGTATCAACCATTTGAGGAATATCATACCCTTATCTCTTACCAACATAAAGGTAGTAATAACAGACCAAGACCTAGATTTATAAAAGCAACACTCAAATTGTTTTGCAAAAACTGGTTTGGAAGTCTTACAGAGTTTTACACTACTATAAAATCAGATATGTGCTCAAGACACTGCTTTAAAAAGATTGTGGTCATGTTGTTTCCATTTGAATAACCTTTTTTCTGTATTCAAATAAGATAAAATATATTTTCTCTTTCATGAGAAAATATAATGGAAGTGATATTTAATAAAACACAGAGATAACAGTGTATAACTTGACCATTCTAAAAGAAAAATCGATAAAAAGGAGGTGTTGTGAGACAAGAAGAGAAGATTCCTGTATTTCACTGGAATGATGTTAGGAAAGTAGTTCTTCAGAAACTTGCAGTATCCTGGGGCAAGAGCTGTTTGTGATACATCTGTGATGACAGCAGTTTGTTAGTTACCCAGATTATAGAGAAATGTTCCAGCATGCAGAAGACTTTAAGTCTTTAACATGAAAAGGATGTCAATGGCTCGACAGAGAAGAAATCCTAAGGAGAGCTTCAGTCAAGGCTGAAGGTATTCAGGGTATGGTCTAAGCAGTTAGTTCATTTTATATCCTGGCTGAGAGAGAGCACATTTATGTAAACAGATGGTATAAACTCATTGCAGGGGCTCTTTTTTATTACAGCTCCTACTTCAAAGCTGCTCTGCTTAACATCACTGCAAACCTCTGCAGAGCAGCTCAGCATAACACTGCTATTCCCTGCCTGTCAGCTTGCTGTGGCTCTGCCTCATGCACGCAGCTCACTGACCCACAGCTACACACATGCATATTCAGCTCAGCTTTTGCCATAGCAGTAAATGAGCTTGTTCTCTTCACAGCAACTCCCAGCACTACTGTGCTTTCAGCATTTTATAGCACTATTATGAATCGTGGGTCTCATCTTTCAGCCCTTACTGTCCCCCAGACTGCATGTGTCTGCTACATCTCCTGCGAATGTCACTGCTGCTACCCCATCTGAGAGTTAAACAGGCCATCTCCACCTATAGCACTTCCCCCACAGAAGCAGTACAGCCACCACTGCCCCATGTCTTGTGGCAATAGCTCAGCACTGACTGAATTCCCCTTGCCTCTGGGGAGCCCCTCTTTCTTCCCACTACACTTGCACTGCCATGGTCTGACAACTCACAGTTGTCTTCCACCCATCTGACGCTACCATGGTAAAAAGCAGATTCACTGGTATTCTGCAAACCTTTCAATGATATCTTCTTGCTTGAGTCAGAGTTAAAACATGCTCTTAAACACAAAATAGGACCTTTTTGACTGTGGGGTTTCTAATTCTCCCAGCAATCCACAGAGTTCCTGCTTTTGCTAAGATAGATTCACTTTCTTCATTATGGCAGCTCCAATGTGGTAACTAGTACATGTGAACGCTCTGACATCCTGCTCATGTCTTATCCTTGCCTGTCAGCCACCTGTCTGCATAAAACTAGGAGGAACAGACTTAGAGTTCACCCAGGATGCAGAGGAATGAAGCTCCATCAAAAGAACTGGGAGACTTTTTCTGCTCTAGAGATTATCATGACTAGAGAACATTAGGACTGCTGATGACAGAGAACTGCACTGCAGGAAAAAAGAGACTCCAACAGCTGGACTTTCAGTGTTTGTTATTTATTGCATAATTTAAATTATTAAGGAACTTGAGAGAATGAAATCTTGTTCAGCTTTTAGCAGAATTCATCCTCTTTAGCCAAAGCATGAGATCTCATAATATATATCTCTAAAGATCCCCAGAAAAGAAGATAAAATTTGACATGGCTTTCTTAAGGTTTTAGAATGAAATAGAAAGGGGAAAAATAGAAAATTCCATGCCACCACACCTTGCCTTCTCCAAGTGTCTTTGTACTTCATAAAGAAGCAAACACATAAAAAATGCACACACATAGGTCCAATATTTTCAAAGACCCTTTACCCACAGCTCTCTAAAATATTGAGGAGAGGTCTTTTCCTTGAGGGTAAAGGTTTGTTGCGTATCTTCAGGAGAATGAGAAGTCATGCTTTGATCATTCTGGTCTTGACAGTTGCATGACTTACTTTCTTCTTCCTGACCCAAACTTTACAAAAACACACCATAGATGAAATCAGAGAATGCTGCAAATATCACTAATGTAAAAGCATGATCCAGTAGGTGTGAGATGGAGTAGAACTAATGATTCTGTTATATGAATAACCAAACAAAGTTTCAGTCTAACAGACAGATGCTACAAATTCTGCGTACAGAAAAGAAGCGAAAATTTACCAAACAAACAATACAATGTAGTCTATCCATTCATCCTGCTGTCCAGCAAGTTGTGGGCCAGTACTAGGGAATGCCAGACCTCTCGCTATCTTTTATTAGGGACTTTTAGAACTACCTTTAATACCATAACCAGTACCTACAAAGCTTTCAGTTTAACTCAAGCTGTGATGAATGAACTCAATTATGAAACAAACCAATACTCGCTTTTACAGCTTCTCTAAGGAGGAACATGAAAAGGAAACACTTGGTGAGTTGCTGCTCTCTACTGGGGAAAGGGTGTAAGAAAGACTACACAAAAGGAATCACATGGCACACACAGTTATATTAAGTCCCTAAATTACAAGTTATTCCAATCCTATGCATAAATTGATTTACTTTAATTAGTAAAATAATTAATTTTAAAGTTATTTTGATAGTGAATTCCCGAGTTAAATCTGCATAAGTAATTTAATATCCAATTTCTCATGTGTTTACCTACCTTAAAATTTCATTAGAATAATTTGCCGGAAATTTACCTCTTCTCCCTCCCTCTCCCAAACACACACGTCACTGTATCATCTCATAGTTCACCTAAACCACATCTTTTATTAAGAAATTATCTGATTCCCCTTAGGCTAGCATATCAGATTTTACCAAATCATCCAAAACTGGACCTTGTATACGTGTCACAGGGTATGATGATGGGCACTTGCGCACTGTGATGATGACAACAGGAGGAATTAGGAAACCAATAGGCTGAAGGGTAAGCCCAACGTGTATGCTGACCTTTGGGAACATGATTGAGCACAGGTTTGAAGAATCTAACAGAAGCAGAAGATGGGGTTAGCAAAGGGCAATCTGTTTGCCTAATTAATGTGCTTTCGTTGGAGCAAGAAACACTTTGTTCTCAGTAATGGTCACTAATAGGGCTAATGGGAAAACACAGAGCTCAGTGCCCCCTGAAGAGAGAGCCATGAAAGTTATATCTTGATAAAAGATAGTGTTGCTAATCCCCTGTCTCCAAGCTTTAAGTACTGAATAGGGATTTAGCCTGCGTGAATCACCCTGAGGTAAATCTGAAGCCTGTCAGGACAAAGGTGACAGTGGCCAGAAGGATGAAGCCTTTTCTGATCCACACCTTGGGCTTAAGCCCAAAACTGTCCTGATCAAAACATCTGCCTTCAGACTATTAGACCACTTCATAACCCTAGTGGGAGAAACAGTCACTGTCACCTGCACTGACTGCATCTGTCTTACTCTTTGGGCTTGGCTGCTGTATTTATAAGCTCTTGACTAGGTTTTACAGTAGTTCCAGGAGACAAACTAAAGCAAGTGCAGAGGTAACACCAGCAGGTATGGGATGACTAGGAGGAATACAGAGGGACTGCCTGAGCATGCATGGATGGACAAAGAAAACCCAAAGCTCAGCTGGAGCTGAAAGAATAAAGGATATGCAGAGCAACAGGAGGGGCTTCTAAAAATAGGTTGCTAGCAAAGTGAAGGCATAGACATAGGCTTGAGGACTATAGTGAAAACAAGTAAACAAAAAAAAAGGAAAAATCTAAGATATTTAATATGTTTTTCACTGGTATTTTCACTGGTAAGATCTGCCTTCACATCTCCCAGATCCCTAAATTTATTTACCTTAATCTTGGGAAACAAACACTGCAAGACAACAAGCTGAATATGTGACAGCAGAATGCTATCACCAGAGCATCTGTCTTCTATGGAGAACCCACACCACAACAGAGGATCAGTAAGAAGCAAAAGTCAGTGGAGAAGGAGTAAGAAGCAAGGAGCTGCAGATGAAAATCATTATGCACTGACCCTAGACTCCTGTGTTATCCATCATCACACCAAAGGGATTGGGAATGACTGAGTGTAATATCCTGTGGAAAACAAGTGGAGTTAAGATTAGGAAGATTGGAGGAGTGGTGTATGACTCACATTGAGACTGAGGAAGTGGAAGGAAATGTGTATCCTCAAGTGTTTGTTCAGTTGTTTAGATCTCTTTTTTCTTGATACCAGAATCAGTAATTAAAAGGTTGAGAGTTGAGGACCTTTACAGGCATGACTTGAACCATCCTTGCTTGGTCAATCTTAAATGTTGCTACAATGCAACAGAGAGTTAATCATCTCTAAGAGAGCTGCATCGTAATCTTTTCAGGTCAAGCACTGGCACCTTGAAATGAACCTAGTAAGAGCTCACAGTCCATGGTGCCCTGTAGATGTAACATTCAGGGAAACCTTGCACTCTGTCATTCCAAAAGTACTAGCAGAGCAGACCTACAGCACCTGCCCAATACAATCTGCCCAACTAACAGCACCAATGTTCAGAGTGGCAAATTACCATTCAGAGTTTTGCATAAAGTAAATCCCCATCCTCCTCGTCTTTGTTACTGCAGGAAAAACAGTAGCAGCAAAGAAGATAAGAGAATCACAGCTCATGGCAACCCTGTCATTTTGATATGGCATACAGGTATCTTTATTATTATTAGTAGTAGTAGTAGTAGGACAGAAGTAGTTGAAAAATTTTCAAATCTTTTAGTTACCTTATACTATGACAAGCATTAGACATTTTCCAGGCAACATCTTACGCAGGTTTCTGCTTTTCTTCTAGACTCGGTGAAAAGAAATCATGATTCCTTATCATGCTTCACCCATATGGGGTATGCAGGATGATGGAGAGCTGTAGCCTGAATTCATCACATGTTTGTGAATCCCCCTACATACATACCAGCATGTGTCCTGACACATAAATCACCTATAGACCAGATGCAATTTGGGTACAGGAAAGAAGCAAAATCTGGGGGCAATTTTTTTAGGACACTGGAAGATGTCTGAGTGCAGATTGGTTATTAACATGGACTGCAAGCTGGTCTAACTAAGGAAAAAAATTCATTTAACCTATTTTTTCCCAGAGCTTTTATATAGCTCAGACATTTAAAAAAAAACCCCATACCATTCCCTAAGTGAACCATACCAGTGATAAAAACAATAGAGGCTACCTAAAAACTGCTTTCTAGAAGTGTTTTTGAATTGAAATATGTGTGTAATGTGTATGTTAAGAAACTACAGTGAATACACCTGGCTTGTGGGTGGTTATGTGCATGAATTTCTCGCCCTAGAAATGTATTAGAAGAGCACCGTTAAGGTGGTAAGGTCAAGCATTTGAAAGGTGAGAAAATACAAAACGAGGTCGTGCCTGAAAGAACTGTAATTCAGCTCCTTTGTGAGATTGAAGTGTGATAAATTCTGGAACTGAGCGATCCTATCCTTTTTTGTCTTTTCGAGTACTTCTCTCTCAGTGCTCAAAGTACTCTGTACTCATTTGCAGCCATTCTCCTCATTCATTTCTCTTCATTCTGCATGTGGCCTCAGGACACGCTTATTCAAATCCTGCTCTGAAGACAGAAGGCTTAATTACTCCATGGGATTTCCCACAAGTAGCAAGTGTAAATCATCTGCCTGAGTCCTTCAGTGCCACCGTGAGGGAAGGTGAAGACAGGCTTGACAGTCTTGCACTTTTTGCTTGCTGACAGCACTGTGTCTGAAGGCTTCAGCAGCAGGAGTGATGTTATCCCTGAAAACATCCTTTACTAATGGGGACAAGAAACAGAGAGATGTTAAAATAAGAAGTGACACTCGTGACAGCCTGGTTTGAAAGCTCCAGTTATTCAGATTTCTTAGATAAATTAGCATCTGTATCTAATACCCAATTTCTGAGATTTCAGTTGCAGCCATTAAGACTTTAGAGCTCCTGCAAATCCAAACCCAGGATGCAAAGCCATCCACCACAGCAGCAAGTGCTGGGCATTATTCAAGGCTGTTGCCTGAAAGATGGTGCAGCTGTAAAGCTCCTCAACTCCACCCACTGTATTGACAGTGGCCACTGGGAGTTCATCCTGAGTCTCATATTTGGCAAAGGGGAGCAGATCCGTATGCGTGTACTACCATGTATCACACATCACATCTGCTCTAAAATTACCAAGTGAATAAAAAGGAAACTTCATCAGACAGCATTTTACTGGCACTCACGTGAATCACGCCAGTATAATCTCAGTTCCTGGAGCTCATGGGGCAGATGACAGCTGCATATTTAGCGTGGACCATCACATTTTGTCAGTAAACTGCAGAGTCGTGTGCTGGCATGGCTCCTGGGTTCCCTTCCAGTTCTAGCAGGGAGGGGGTTTTTGGCTTCAATTCCTCTTGCAACTAGATCTTGTCCACTTGTTGCCTTTAGGTCCTTTTCTTCTTTTACAGCTACTTCTAACTTTATAATACGTCTCCAGTCTCTTTCTTATTATGTCTCCCCATCATTCTCCTGCTATATATCCTTGCTCTCATCAGACATCTACCCCAGTGCTTGCCAAATTTACACCTACCTTTCCTGATTCCTAATCCACTGCTTTCTGCTGGGATGGAGGAAATTAGTGAATTCATGGTTTTGATCCCTTCATCAGAAATTGTTTGTGGTTTATAAGAAAGAATCTTTTCATAAAACTGTCTTAGAAACTACCTGTAATTCAGGCAACAGTACGTGAGTAGTTACTGCACAAGCATAGAAGGTGTAGATAAAGCAGTTTACCAGTTCGATTCAGATTCATGGACAAGATTAGCATTATGCACAAGGAGGTAAAATCTTGCCTTATATGAAATTTCTACCAACTTTAATGAGACTGATTTTTTCTGTAGTCTTTAATTTTCAATTACCGAATGCAAAAATCTCTAAATTAGGACCCTCTATATGCTAGACTGAGAATAAATCAAACTGTGCTCCTGCCTTCTATACTGTTTGTCTTTTCATATTTGAGGTTCATATAGTTTATGTGATCTTGCAAGTTAAGTATATATTCCCATTCTATGTTGTGAAGAAATTCTCAGTAAATTTTACTCATTTTGACAAAATTACTTGAAGAGAAATGCACTGTTTGTTGCAAATCAGGATACACACTGCCATTACAAAGTACTGGGACAGATCCAGCTCCAGAAGACATGTTCTTATTCTTGATCATTGTGTCTCTTGGAGTGAAAGTTTTACTCAACTTTCCCTTTAGAAAGAAGGTGAAAGGTAAATCTAACTGTCTTGGACTTCAAAAATGGCTTTTTTAAACCCTCAAGTCATAACTTCCCGCTTTTATTGCATATACATTCATGCCCTGTTATTCTGGGGTTACATTACGTTCATGGCCCAAGATAATGAATGCCTTCAATTCATACCAGTTTCTGGGTTCAGGCTTATGAACAACACCCATGCCAAGAGTTGTTTATTATAAAAAATTATTACATTTTGACATTGGAAAAAGAAACTGCAGGTATTCAATACCTGGGGCCTGATTCTGTACTCACTCACATCTACCCAAAACAAAGGAATTCACTGAAATCAAAGGAGTAATACAAGGAGGAGACTGAGATCCAGTTTTGATCCTGCACTGATTTGTTACTTCAGTGGGCAGAGGATGGTTTGAACTATGAAAGCCAGGCACTACAGTAGTCCTTCATGCTCTACTTTCCCCCTGTACTCTCTGGTATTTTCACCCCAAACCATTAAAATCTAGAACTACTGTTAAATGTCTGACCTTAAAATAGTTCTCAGAACAACCAGCACGTGTACCAAAGACCTCAGCAAGTGAACATCTACCCAGAAGAGCAGAAGTAGACCATTTGAAATCTTTTCCTGTTTTGGACTTTGATCCACGACTTGGGCTGCAGCTGAGTGTTCCTTCCAGACAATCCCAATAACCCTTTCCTAAAAAGAAAGTCACTAAACCTGTTTCTCCCCATAGTCACACACACAAACTTTAAACAAAGATTTTATTTCCACATGAAAGGTGCATCTCTTTTGACAGCAGTAATAGCTGTTTACATGGGCAGTTTTGCTCCGAAAGATACTTTAACACCCCTTGTACCCAACAGCATGACAGAATCTTGTTCAAGATTCAATTTCCAGAACTTGGTCTCTGCCTTCCAGGCATATTGGAGTAGTATTCTGTATTTACAAGCAGTCAGATTTCATTGTATCCTCAACATGTACTTTGCCTAACCTTACAATGACCCAGATTTCCATTGTACTTTTAAAATTTGTTTTCCTCGGTCTCTATACCTACCAACAATCTTTCAGCATTCTCTTCTCCCACTCAAAACAAAATTTAAAGTGAAGTTTATCTGTCTTCAAGACACTTTTTTCGTCTGCCTCATCAGGTTTCTGACAACTGGAAGCTCATTGTTGTTATTACCTCAGCAGAGACTGCTGAGATAGTTGCTGCCTTCAAAAGTACACTCAATAGCAATGTCTCTGAGGGCTACATGTTGTCATATTTGCAAAGAATGCACAAAAAAATAATCAAACTTATCACAAAGAGCGAATTCACTTAGTTTTGTCAGAAGGCCTCAGAGTTAATAGTCTGAAGTGGTTTAGAAACCTGATAAGCTGAAGTCCTGAAGACCTTCTTCCTGCTTCTTGGTAGAAACAATTGTGACTTGTTGGTTATGTATAGAACTGCATCCCACCTGAACGCAAAGCTGCCGTGAGAGCTAGAAAATTATCTGACAGGGGGGTGGGCCTCGTGCGCAAAAGAACTAATGGTGTAGATGCAAAGTCAGTGTTGAAGGTAAGAATTGAGCTCAGGTTTTTCTATAGCCCAGCTATCTATGCACCACCATTGCCAGTGTCACCCCTGATGTCACATAGGGCTTTCACGTAGAAAGTAAGGAATTCAGTATAATTCCTTTCTAAGTCTGAGAAGGCTTAAATCTCTATGCCACCACTTAAAAAGTAGATCACCAATGACTAAACAGGACAAGTGGAAGAAGAATGCACCCACTGAATTTCTTTGAAAAAAAATAATTCAAGACTCATTGCCTTGAAAGCAACTTCACTCCATGCCATTCTGCTTAATCATAACCAATTCTTCCCCAACATCTAACGAGCTGCATTTTCCACCAAGGCAATTGCTTTCTACTGTCAAATCACACCAGGGTAAGTTTCCACATGATTGCTTCAATACAACAACAGGAAAACCTGGGTTTTCACAGCTTGCTGTTCATTAGTAGTTAATTATCTAATGGATACAAATATTTGGCTTATCACAAGGACGGGGCATAAAATCAAAATAAAATATTAACTTCCCCATATATGCTAGGAAAGAGTTCATGTATGTGTGAATATGCTTTTTATTTGTGCTTTAACACCTGGAGAAGAAACCCTGCAAAAGGCCTATCTGCGTATCAAAGGCCACTGTGATGAAACCTTGTAGAAGTTGCGGTCAGGATAGCTGGTTTTGCCACAGAAGACATACAGGCAAAACCTCTTGGATGGTATGTATGTAAACTGATCCAGGCAATCCTCCTTTACATGAACACTCAATCTGGCAACATGAAAGCGCTTAAAAATAGATGCAAATACAAACTAGTTTCACTGCCAGGGCAGTACCAATGGGAAAAGAGGGTCTTAGCACGAATGTGACCCAGGCCTTATGTGAATGGATTTGGTTCTTTCACAACTGTTTGCAAATGCATGTTTACACACATGGCTCTCTGCAGACAGCTGAGCAGGTTTGTCAAGAGCTGGACGTGCCCCCAACAGGGCTTTAGCAGGGACTTGATCAGATTTCTTGACTTCGTTCCAGTCTGAGACTCATTTCTTGACTTTGCTCCAGTCTGAGGCTCAGCAGCTCTGTTGTGTCTGAACTTTCATTACACTTAATTAAAGAAAAAAATCCTGCTTTTTTAAGAACTTTGTTTCTGAAAACAGTGTTTTAAACTTCCTCAAGCCAACAGTACACTGCATTTCTGCTTCTGCTCTGAGGGCTATTGCACACCCTGCTGTGCAAAGATTAAATGTAAACCCCGGCAGCACTGAAGGAGTACAGGGTTTCTGATCCCAAGGTTCTGATTTTGGGGTGTGAACAACTTCTCTGCTGCTGCAGCAAGTTGGTCCCTCTGAGATGCTCTGCTGGGTAGGTTGGACACTCCAGCACCCTCCTCACTGCTGCTTAGTCAAACCACAAGTGCCTTGTCAGGGTGTGCATTCATTACCTTAATCTGCAATAGGCGTGGGAGGGCGGATTCCATACACTGTAGTCACTACACCTCTGCTTAGGCCTGATTTAGAAAGCTTTCAAGAACAGTCCACTCAGATCCTTTCTTGGCTGTCCTCTTCCATCTGCCAGCAGCAGAGCAGTAACACCTCTGGGTTGTCTTAGAGCACTATCCCATTGCCCCCAGCACATCTTGGTGGGTTCACATAGGTAAATTCACTACCAAAGCAGTTGGTGTCCCAAGCCACCTTTCAGTTGTTTACCCGAGAGCCATGCTTGAACAAGAACCGTAGGGCTTCCAAGGAAAGCAGTGGGGTTGAGAGGTTTATCATTAAAAGGGATGAGCATGATAACAAGCTTTCAGAGATCATGCTTCCTCCAGACTGTCCTGGAAGCACTTCACTCACTATAACTTTGGAGTAAGTGGCATTAAGAATTACTCAAGAGACTTAAACCAGAGACAGTTGCAGTGCTCCTTTCAGACCAGCTGCAATAGGTGCAGCTGCTGAGCAGTAGGTGGCTGACCTAATGGGATAATGATACATAGCTCCTACATTATCTACACAGGCTCCCCAATAACCAAATGATACCTGGGATCCATCAGCATCCTGCATTTACATAAAGCTACCCTTAACTTAGTATAAAAGAAAAAGAAGGAGAAGGGGCATGAGGGGATTTCCATGAGGGAGATTTAAGCATTTGACTCCAGGTTATGGTTGTGACTCCTGCCCTGTGACTCTGAAAAAGATTTAAGACAGTCCCATCTCCTGCTTTTCCCCCAGAACCTGTTCATTTCCTGATGTACACTGTAGGGTGCTGTCATCCCCTGTCCTAACATCTCTTGTAAATTTTGCTTATTGTAAGGACTCTTTATACTTCTTTCAAGGATCTGGCACCCAGTCTGGGAGAAGGATCAGGTACCTGCAGTCATTTGAGTGCAGTGACTGCTCTGTTGCCAAACAGTTCTGTATTATCATCCTCACCCTTATGCCTCTCACTCAGGGTTTGCTGAGTAAATAAGGAGAACGTCTTCTTACACATGCTTCCCTAGACAGCACATTAGTATAACAGCAACCCCAGTTTGGCTTTTCCTTCAAAGCATCCAGAAAGAAGACACTTCACCCACTGGGTGCCCTCAGTTTCACAGGTACAAAAATGCATACTTCTGGGCCCATACACATACACATGCAGAGACACCAGACTATAATGAGTCTGTGTCTGGTGATGATGATGGGTGGTCCAAAGAGAAGGTCTCAAAGCCTTCCTCCTTGCCTTTTTAATATTTCTGTGTGCAGGAAGCCTTGATATGTGTGAAAGCAAGAGCAATATCCTTTTAAGAATGACCATTAGAAATAAAATCTTACTCAAAAAATCCATTAAAAAGTGTCTTAAAACTTCTTTGACTCATTTTGGAAACATCTATTGTTTTCATTTTAAAGTGTTTGATAGAATCAAGTCAAATGACACTTTATAATACTTGTTTTTCTTCAGTAATATTCTCTACAGATCCTAAATTAGGTTGCTTTTTTTTTTTTCTCCATAGATTCTAATTCAACAAAGTATTTGTTATTTCATTTCAGGTGGATAAAATATCTTTTGTTTAATGTGTCAGTTTAAAATAACCCTAAGTACCATGCCCACAAACATGCCTTTAAAGTGTACCCTACTCTGCAACCCCTGTTCACCTTCTTTCACAGGCATCTCTTGGGTCGTGGAAATCTTATATTCCAGTTAATTTTCTGAGAAGTCTGAACATTTGCTAGCTATGTGAATAGATGGAGAACAAAATCTCTTTTAGAAAATTGCAGAGCAGAAGCAAACCTCCTTTTTTTTTGTTACTTATTTTATTATACCATGTAAGTCAGAACAGCAAAAAGAGGGATTAAAGTAAGAGAGTCATATAAAATCAACCCAAAATACAGGACAAGATTTGGTGCTAAGTATGGAGCCAGTAAAGAACTCCTTAATAACTGAAGATGGAGAAAAATCCCCTCTTAAGTGATGTAGAAACATGAAAGAAGTAAAGAAAATCAAGAAGTGGAAATAAAAGCCAAAGTCAAATAAATTATTCAATTGAAAAGTGTGAGTGAACCTTTAGGAACTCAAAGAAATCTTTATTGAATTATTTGCCATTTACTTTGCAACCTCACAGCAAGCAATCTTTACCAGCTGAAATGGAACTATATCAACTGTTTGAATCTACCATAAGGTTGCTGGAAGTCAGCCTACACATTACAAAGGAGCAGTACTTGAATTCTTCATATGTCCTCTTCTACATAACTATCTGATAGGTCCTCTTCTTGGTTTATAAAACGAGATTTACCTTATTGAGAATAAGAATACAGAGGATTTAAGTGAAACTCACAGAAAATTATTTACATATAGAACTTTAGTTTATCTTTAGTTTTATCTTGGTATTCTTACAACATGTGAGAGAGAAGCCTTTCTAGGTTTATAAAACCTATTGTGGCATATATTTTGAAAGAACAAAACTAAGATAACTGTACTTGAAATAAATGAAGTTAGAGCATATTTTCTGAAGAGATCAGTCAAGCTTTGTGGGAAAAAAAAAAAGATTTCCAATTAGGATTGAGTGGGTGAATAGAGAACAATGAATTTTTTAATTGAAAACTTCTGCGATAATACTCTTCATGTCGTTTTGCGAGACACATATATAATACATATTAATATATATATGCATTATATGTAGTGGTAGGACAAGGGGTAACACGTTCAAACTTAAACAGGGAAAGTTTAGGTTAGATATAAGGAAAAAGTTCTTTACTGTGAGGGTGGTGAGGCACAGGAATGGGTTGCGCAGGGGAGTTGTGAATGCTCCATCCCTGGTGGTGTTCAAGGCCAGGTTGGACAGAGCCTTGGGCGACATGGCTTAGTGTAACGTGTCCCTGCCCATGGCAGAGGGGTTGGAACTAGATGATCTTAAGGTCCTTTCCAACCCTAACTATTCTATGATTCTATGGTTCTGTGATTCTATGATAAAATATATATTTACATTATGATAAAATATATATTCACATATGCATACATGCGTTCAGAGGCACAGATATATAGATACATACTCTGTATTTTACTCATGGCTAATTTCAGGCAGACAAAATAACATGGTTTTCTAAAACCTCTCCATGTTTTTAGGCCAAGCTCATTTCCAAAGCTGATCCACCAAAACGCTACAAGAAAATCAGTTTTATGTGAGAGATATGACTATCTCATCATACAGCACTGACAAGACTGCTGTGCTAAATCTTCAATCCTAAAATCAGGTGTCATGGGCCTGAAAACAAAAGCCAGTTATAGCAAGAGCTCCTTTGGCTAGTGTTAAAAGCAAGAAGTATAAAACTACAACTTGAAAAGCTTTTAAACCACCTTTCCAAAATAAAGTGTATATCAACTGACATTTTATGAAGTGCATTCCAGTTCATGCCAGATGCAACAAGATGAGTTGCAAAATCTCAGCTAGAAACACTACTTCCTTCGTACTCAAAATCATTAAGTTAAAAGAGAAAATTAAAATAATACATTAACAAAGGCAACCAGCAAGATAAAAGCCAGAACAGACTAAATGGTTCTGAATACGACATAGTTTAAATTAAAGACCAATGAAATATGGAACCCAAGCCCATATAAATTTATCTGGCTTAGCTTGTTAGACCATTTTTGGAAAGATAAGCAGGGCTATGGTCTGAAGAGGAACCCTTAACAATAAGAAATTTGTTAGAAGTTTCCTATTCTATATATATTTATTAGTTGCCATTTACTTCATTTATTAAAAACCTGTTTGTTCTGGATTCTTGTCTGATGTCATAAGAACCTTTTCAGTCTATTCTATTAATTATTCTATATTTTAAAACTCACTTTTAGCAAAAAAAAATCTAAACATATCTTGGTTTTATAACTGAAAAAAAGCTTTGCCCAAGTTCCCAGCTAACTCTTGCTGCCAGGTGCAATGAGGCATAGAAAATGAATGCAGCGGACATTTCCAGACAATGAATCAGTTTTTTAGTGATAGCCATCAGTGAAATCTCCATAGTACTTCAAAGCCTGTATGGAAAACATTGTGTGTTTGTGTCAGGGAGCGTAGATATTGAATCTCATTATTCTTAGTAAAACCACTGGAGAAACATAAAGGGTGCACTTTGAGTCAGCCCTAAATAAAGGCAGAAAATCTCTTCTTCTGACAACAAATTTTTGGTCAGTCTATACAGTAGGATATCAGGTGACCTGAGCAAAATATTGTGTCTGATTACAAAAAAAACATACATTTTTTTTACACATTTGTTCAGGAATTGCTTGGAGGAGGCAGGTGTATTCCTTCCCCAAGCAGCATATATTATGGCTTTGAAAACGAAGGATCTTTCTGTTGGATGATGAAGCCCAAACTATTAATTCCTTGCCTAGCCATTTAGAGCGAATAAAGATAGGGAAGAGATTTATTAAAACATCTACTGTAATGGTAAAGAAGCCAAGATAGACATTACCCATATGAAGACATGTCATCTAATAGGACAATAATGTTTAAGAGGGAAAATTACTTTAACTGATTAAAACTAATATTGTGCCCTGAAATGATACCTATGGAAGGACACTGGTTACCTCACAATGTAGTTGCATCTGAAAATATACTGGGGTCGAAATAAGTGTGTTTTCTGTTAGTTCGTAAACATGTAAAGCGAACACAAGGAAGGGCACTGACACACCTGCTTCTGCTCCAGCTCCAAACCAAGGATCAGAGATCTCTTAAGATCTCAAAACAGGGCTTGCATGTGTTTTAACAGGTGCATATGGCTTTTTCTGGTCATTTGGTTGGGGGTGGAGTGTTTCATCAAGAAAATGGTATATGAAAACAGGTTTCTATTCTTGGTCATACCTTAACAACAATACTCTTTTCAGTGCTAGTCGCTTACTCTTGTACAATGCCCATCACAACCGCTATGAGTAAGCAGCTACTATGAACAGGGAACTCTGGGATACAGAAACATTAACACAATCAATAAAGTGGGAGACAGGAGACAAAGATTAAGTTTTTACAATCCAGGTAGAGTCCTTGGCGGTGATAGAGAAAAACTGTCTTGTTGACATCCCATAGTCTTTTCCCTTGAAAACACAATCTGCTTCATGCACAACTGCAGATAGTAATAGAATAATCAGTATGCACATGAAATAATCACTGTTCATCAGGCATTATTGTTATTTCTGTAGTAAGTCAGATATTATGTGAGGCTGCCCACATTTGCTATCCATAATGCTTATACGAATGTTGCTTAGATCATGGATAGCATTAATGTAGTTAGATCATAAAATCACAGAATGGTTTGTTTGGAAAGGACCTTAAGATCATCTAGTTCCAACCCCCTTTGCTGTGGGCAGGGACACCTTACACTAGACCATGTCATCCAAGGTTCTATCCAACGCAGCCTTGAACACAGCCAGGGATGGAGTATCTACCACTTTTTTGGGGAGCCTGTTCCAGTGCCTCACCACCCTCACAGTAAAGAACTTCTTCCTTATATCTAACCAGAACTTCCCCTGTTTCCGTTTGAACTCATCAACCCTTATCCTCTGATGTAAAGTCCCTCTCTAGCATCCTTGTAGGCCCCCTTCAGATACTGGAAGGCTGATATGAGATGTATGAGATCTCCACGCAGCCTGCTCTTCTCCAGGCTGAGCAGCCCCAACTTTCTCAGCCTGTCTTCATGGCCTCCTCTGGGCTTGCTCCAACAGCTCCATGTCCTTCTTATGTTGAGGACACCAGAACTGTACACAATACTCCAAGTGAGGTCTCATGTGAGGAGAGGGGCAGGATCACCTCCTTTGACCTTTGGTCATGTTTTTTTTTTTGATGCAGCCCAGTATACCGATGATGACTTTCTCCCTTTTTCTGTATCTTCTAGAGTTGTTCATGGCATTTTGCACACCTTTAGCTTCTGGAAGTTCTTGATACTAGGAGTTATTATTTATATTGGGGTCTGAACTTCTAAAAAGCATCTTGCAACTTTTGGTGGGTATCAGAAGGAAATTCTTGATTGCAGAGATAGTGCATTCAGCATTGCTGCCAGAAGATTTTCACACATTATCATTAACATCTGGCACAGCGCAGTAGTATTTTTCTATTCCGCATACATGTTTTTCTCAGGAACTTCATCAGTGACAGTGTTCAGTGATGTCCCCATCATTCCTG
>NW_009918916.1:73568-88293 GCF_000696875.1 Nestor notabilis
AATCTTGCTCAAAGAAAACAGAAGTTAAACAAATGAGTAGTAGGTTGGTTAGCTTAACTTTATCTATTTCCATGCAACCTAATTAATTGTAATTACTGTGTCCTAGGAGCTTAGGTGACAAAGCCTTTAGGTACTGATAAAGTGTTTCATTATGTCAACTTTCATAGCTGGAAGCAATTGAACAGTTTTCAGGTAGATAAGCCTGATAAATCCGAAACTTAATGTTTACAAGCCAGACTGCATAGGATAGTACATTTAACATTTGCAACTATGCTTCAATCATGATCTATACCTTACACTAATGCATCATTTGTACCATGCCTTAACCCAGTAGAAATGTGTGGGTTACCACTGCATGCTGCTGCATTACACTTTTTTAGTAACACCACTGAAAGCAGGTTTATTTAAATTGAAACCACTTAAATCAGTGTTCTAAGTCAATAGCTTAAACCATATTTATGTAAATTAATGTTTAGTTTTTATTTTATTTTTTAAACATAACTTTTATCAATCATGACAGCCTTGGTAAAAATCTGCTCAGATCATGATTTCCTTATTTTCTGAGTTTGAAAACTCAAAATCTGAAAACTTCAAAATCTTCACAGCTGATTAGCAACATTAAACAATATTTACAAGTAGTGAGTACTGTATTTCTTTGGAAATTACAATACTTTGAAATGTCAAGAAAAGAGCAACAGCCCTGTAAACTAGTAACTGTAACATTTTTTGCCTCTTTCAGGCATGATTTTTTTGTTTTGGTTTGGTTTTTGGTTTTAACCAGACTGTAGTCCCTGGACATAACCATATAACACAACATCTTCTGCCTCTTCTTTGATATTGTCTGTGCCCATGGCAGGGGAATTGGAACTAGGTGATCTTAAGGTCCTTTCCTAACTATTCTATGATTTCCTGTAGTTATTCAGTCCCATATTTTATTAGCTCCTTCTAAGTACCTGGGTTTGGAAAACTTATGCCCTCAGCTCAAATCTCTACTTCTAGAGGTAACATGCCTTTTTTTCTTTCTTAACAGGAATAAAGAAGTACGGAGGTTTTCAGGAGCAGAAGCTGAAAGACTCTTTTCTCACTGTGGCTGTTCTTACCAGCAAGTGTTGTCCAGTCTGGGCTAACATGACAGGAATAATCTGCTAAAAGGACATGTCTTATTAAAGTTCTGGCCACCCACTTTGCTCCCTTACTCTATCTGGCTTCCCACACATCTTGCCTGTCAATCCTTTATTGCACTAACAGGAATAAACAAGAAACAAACATGAAGTGGCAGATGTAGCATTTCCTTCTCACCACTGGAGTCATAAAAATTGAATTTTCAGAGGTGGGACCAATAGAAGATCCCCATTATTGAGTTTGCAATTGATTTTTACAGGGGCTGAAATGGGAAGCTGAAATTCACCTTTCCCTTAAGAGCCTTCAATAGGTTTGTCCCAAGGCAATGGTCACATTTGTGAGGGTTTTATGAGGTGCAAAAGGACATTTTTCTTCTGGTTTCCCTGGTTACTTAAGCAAGTTAATTCTTGAATTTAGGTTTTTGTGGTTCGTGGCATCACATTACACAAACACAAGCTATTATTGATGTGCCACAGCCTTATGCCTCTGAGAACAATAAGTAGAAAGAAAATACCCTTTTGATGTAGCAGTTGCTGAAAATTCCTCCTGAGGTTACTCATCTGAAGAACAGCTCTCCATTTACAGCAAAGAAAGACTTGTCAAAGCATATTTTTAGTGCCTTGGATAGTTTCTATGTAAATATTAATTGGTGGATCCTACACAAGCAAATGCAGCACTAACTTTCAATTGCGAACATTGAGTAATCCAGTGCATCAACACCAGTTGCAGAGACTTCTAGAAACTTGCACATATTGGGTTCAGTACTTTCCCCCCTCCTCCCATAACACAGCAATATTGTGGACATCCAACAGTTTTCACAAGGAAGCTATGAAAAGCAGAACTTGTAGCAGGCATCCACATCTGGATTTTGTCAAAGTAATTGCATGTAAATGAGCAAGGAGGAGAATATTTAACTACAAAGCAGCACACCTCATTTCAGAGGTGAGAATAAGCATTCAGCTTAGGTACTTGAAGCAAGCATGCAATAATTAGTAGCAGTCTGCCTACCCTGAGCTGAGGATTTAAGACAAATGCATAGTCTTTTCTGCACTAGCACAATGCATGTGTGTGTATAAATACATATATATGTATATATACACCCTCTCACATATAGAAGTTCACTGGACTGTAAAACCTGCAAGAGCAGCCAGCCCAACAAAACTGACATCCCACTTCCAAAGTAGTGTAAGTGTGCAGGAAAAAATCTATTGTAGATGTATGCTCTCAGCTGTAAAATTCAATGGGATGGCAAATAGCAAGGACCTGTTAGGCTGACTTTGCAAAAGAGCTATTGAGGTGGAAGGCAGGTGACAGCAATTCTGCATCCATGGTGAGGTGTCACTTCTTTGCTGTTTCTGTCTCTAAAGGTTGAGATGTGAAGGACTGTGGGTGGGTTCAGAACACACAATCCCATGGCAACAGCAGTAAGAGGAGCTTTAACAAGAGGAATATTAAGTGCCTTTGACACCTATTAGTGAAATGATGATAAAAATAGTATTAGGTCATGCGAATCTGTAGATTATTTATACTCAGTTGAAGCAACCAATGAACTGTTTGGTTTCAGCTGTTTGGTTTGTTTCAACTGTGATGATTAAAATAGACAAAAATATAATTGCTAACACTGTGAACCAGATGTGCTTTCAAGACACAAATGTACACCCATGTTTCTAACATTTCCAAAGGGACAGAACTGAGACTACAGATTTAGGTCTCTGCCTTAAATGGCCAGTTTTGGAAATGATAAAAGACTCACCCAAGGTCACATGAGTAATTTTTGGTGGAGCTCAGAGTGATTTGATATCTTATAGTGCCTCAATTCAGCAACTGTTTTACTGCAGTCACAATGTAAAAACAAAACAAAACAAAACAATTATTTTGAGGGGTTTTTGTTTTCTTTTTGGTTGGTTTGTTGGATTTTTAGGTTGTTGTGGTTTTTTTTGTCAGTTTAATAATATAGAACTACCCTGCCTTCTTCCAGATGAGAAGATTGTTGCTGTTTTGAAATTGCTAATAAGAGAAGAATGGGCCCTTAAGAAATCAAAGCACTTTCTCAAATAGATTTCACATTTAAACCAGGTAAATTGGTTAACAATTTTATTCTGAACCTAGTTTATCATTCTACCTTGTTCTCGTGAGAGAACAGCTTCAGCAGATTGCCAAATCACTGCATATAAGTATGCATATCAGGTCTGAATAGTATCTTCAGTTCAAAAACAGAGATACACATTTTCTTTGAATGAGCATTTAATACATTTTTCCTAAATAAAGAAACCATCCACTCAATATCCTGTTAGACTAACACACTTGGGATTTGTTTGTTTGGGGTTTTTTTGTTTATTTTGAAGATTATTAATGTATGCCTGACTTTTAATTACAAAATGCTCCTAGCTAGAGAAGTCAAGCCCTAGTTTCTAATAAGGAATGTCTAGTTAAACAACCCAAAGAGGAAAATCTCTTAATTCATAACTTTAATCATATCAGATATTTTATATAACCAGTATGTACTTATAGCAAATTACTGTCCAATCCAAGGAATACCAAAGAATTTACTTGAAGTGAACCTACAAAGAACAGACTGACTGCCATGTTTTAGCCTGAAGAGTCCTTACTATCAAGAAAAGTAGCACATGCATACAGGCACAAAAAATGCTTTCACATCTTCTAGTAAATCCCAAAAATAAGAATTCATGAGATAACTGACACACATGATTTAA
The DNA here is from genome assembly GCF_000696875.1 of Nestor notabilis. Lineage (NCBI taxonomy): Eukaryota > Metazoa > Chordata > Aves > Psittaciformes > Psittacidae > Nestor > Nestor notabilis. The sequence goes on from NW_009918916.1 coordinate 77,405, forward strand.
TGTCCTGTCATAGCCAGCATAAAGGGTCCTAAATTTTCTGACTAGCTTGGACTTTCCAACCTCACTGTGGTTTATTGCTGGTAAGAGATGCTACTTTCTGGCTGTAACAAGAACAAGGAACTTCAAGTTGAGAATCAGTGGGTCAATGTCAAAGAACATTCTGTGATTTAAGGATTTTACAGCCAAATGGGAGGTCTGGTTCAAGGGCAGAAATGTTATACAGCAGTGTCTGCTCCCTCATAAAACTTGAAATCTTTGGGTAGGATAAGACAATTTCTTCCCAGAATGCTACAAGAGAGCCTGAGACCTAGATATAAGGACAGGTTGTGGTCAGTGACTTTGAAAAACAACATTGCTATTAATAATATAGTATAATAAATAGTTTTGCGAGGAAAGGTGTACAGTTACATGGAAACAGAGAACAGCTGAATAGCATTAAATCAACAAGCCAGCCTTGTGACTCCACTGGTCCTAATATTTGTGAACACACGTATCCTGGAGAAAATCTATCACGTTCTTCCCTTGCCTTGTCTGGATTTGGGGTTCAGGCATCACTCCCATCCCTAACCCTATTCACTTCCACTCCCTCAGGTTAAGGCTAGAGTGGCAGAAATGCATATGACTGAGAGGCAGGGCAAGGATCGTGTTCTTTTGCACCGTCAGATTGCACGATGACCTCCAAGGACTTAGATCTGTCCTTGGCTGTTTTCAGCTCCAAGAGGAACTGCTCTGGCTCCTCATGGACCTTAAACCCTGCTTTTACATAAACTTAATAGCTTACACCCTATTCTAGAAACAGCTAAGAGACTAGGGGTGAATTAATAGCAAATACCTGCTTAAGAAGAAACAAGAAAAATCAAAGCCAGTATTTTTCCTTTTAGCAGCAGCAGGCATTTTTAGTAGTACAACTAAACAACAGTAGTAGATATTTCAAAGATCTCTCTGACTGGGATAAGGCTTGAAATACACTTTCCCTGACAAGTTAATTCAGATTAACCAATTCATATCCTTGTCTTAGTTTACCTCATTTGAATAAGTTCACATTAAAGTGTGTCTTCACACAAGTGAGTATAATTGACTGTGTCCACACTTATGCTACCTTCAATTATGTCATCAATGGGACTTGGGACCTCAAATCTACAGTCCTTGAACCTACACAGACCTAAGTCTCTCTAAAAGTCTTTCCTGGGGACTTGTGGGCCTTTAAGTCCAGAGGGGAAAGGAGAGAGTGGTTTAACCTCTGTCCTCCATGCAAAGCAGCCAGCTCATTAGACCAAGCAGTAGTAGTGTTTGGCTTCTACCTTTTACCTCAGGCTACATGACAAATTCTGCACATAAAACATAACCATGCTCCCATGAGTGTTTTAAATGCATGAATAGCAACTGGGTTAAATAAATATCTGGAGAAAAATTTTTTTCACAGCACACTGTGGAATAATTAGCTTGTCAGGGTCAATAAGCAACATAAGCATTGGTACCCCCAGGATGTTTCTTTAAACATGATCTAATGCATTTTCCATTGGAGCTGTTTCTTAAAATTCAAGGCAGATACGTGAACTGAGTATGTCAGTTCAACAAGGGTTTGATGCCCCTTCATCCTGGATCATTTGGTAAAGTTAATTCACAGGTTTATTTCTTAGCAGTGTACTAGAAGTCACCTTAGAACAGAAGAAAAGGGCAATTAGTTAACACAGAGATTTTCCAAAGCACTAGGAGAATTTAGATACCCCTCTCACCATAACTTGTATCATCGGAGTGTCTCACTAGTGGAGTGCACATGAATATATTGTGATGGTTCCTGCAAACATTATTTCACTTACACTGTCCAGAAAGAATTTCACAATTTACTTTCTTAAACATACATTGAAAGAGGGGGGTTTGTGCTTCCCACCCACTTAAATGTTTATAATTTCTTTTGCTGTAATTCAAATACATAGCACCTGGAATAAAAACCCAAAGATCATTAGTGAAACACTGTCACTCCCCTACTTTTGTTAGACCTGTTTGGATTTACTAGTGAGGCTCTGTCAGTGCAGTCAGGAAACTGCAGATACCAATCAAGTGAGTTTAAAAACTGATACAGCAAAAGCTTAGACTTGCATTTAAGTAGGAAACAGCTGCACTGGGTCAAGATGTCATTGGCCTTTGTTATTTGGTAACACTGTTCTGGTGAGGTCACTGCTTTCGTAACAATGTCTGTGGAATGATATGTGGGAGCATTTCTCAGATGCTTCAGTGGAACTTGTGGTTGTTTAACTTGCCTTGCAAGATGAACACAAAGTGGCAGAATTTCCCTGCAGTGTCTAAGGAGAATGTGTGCATTCTGGTCATTGCATGTTGTGGGGAAATCCTTCATGGAAGGGGCAACAGCCCTTCTGCTTCCTCTGAAACTGCAGCCTCCTCCGAAATGATGGTATAGTTAAGTATAAAATCAAAGAAAAACAAACCAAAAACAACTCCCAAAAAAACCCAAAGCCCTCGAAGCCTTGTTTCAGTGATTTGGAGGTGTGACCTTAAAACAAACCATTGCTAACTTCAGCTAAAATAAAACAAATTGCCATTAAACTGGGACAGTATGAGATTAGCATTCATTTAATCACATTGGTCTTGAGACTGTTTCACCAGTTCAGTTTAAATCAGTATCACACAGACAAGGTCCACAGTGCTTTAAATTTACAGGAGAAAAAAAAGAAGAAATGCACATTTGTCATAAAGACCGTATTGTTGGGCTTCATCTGCACATAATCCTGTACCAGGTGAACTGAAAGTGTATTTTTATATTAAGTTTGTTAGCTGTGGTATTGTATCCATAAATCTGTGGCCTGCATCTCATTTGTTCTAATGCTTTTCTGCACTACTTTAGCAATAAAAAGCAGTATTGAAACAGGAAGCAAGTATAATTGAAGTCAGTGGAATACCTCATATGCTTACAGCACTTCAGCACCTTTAAGTGCTGGATAAAAGTGCAAAGTGACGTAGACCAGAGCACCACTGTGCTACACACTATGTATATATACATGGTCTTGGCTCGGTGGAGCTTAAAAGAGAAGATGGCTACAGCTGAAATGGGGAGCACCAGGAAATAGTATGAGATTAGAAACTGTTGCTGCTCAGTTCTGTTAAGTAACAATTAATGGAAAAGGACATGGAGTAAGAGATTAAAGAAATGTAAATAAGCATAATATATGGCATGTAATTCCTTCTATATTTGAAGGACAGGCCAGAAAAAGCATATGCACATCTGTGCTCAGAATTGCACAGCTCAAGCACCTTTAAGTAAGCTTGAACACCTTCCATGGAGCTCAGAAGAGACCAGTTGCAAGAGGAGAGAAGTCAGTGCCCCATGTGATTCTGCAAAGCAGCAGTTGTGCCTCAGCAGTCCTTGGGGTCTCTCTAGCAGATGAACCTTGATTTCTATAGTCCAAACTTTGTAGATGGACCATGAGCACCTGGGAATCAATATCTATCCATGCTGTTGGAAAACAGTTGAGTAAAAATACAATTTTATCAATAGGAACAGTTTCTGTTCATCCAACGATAAAAATGTCTAATGTAGGTGCACTATCATGTTCAGGGTAATGGCCAGACCGACAACAGGTTCTGTCTTTGAAACTAAGAAAGTGGATTGTTACAAGACAGGGTTTGAAAAGATTATGATAAACTCTGGGACCAAGCAACACATCAGGTTATTTACATCTCCTCTGAGTGGACTGAAAAAGGGAACATAATTTTCATGAGCATTTCTGTAGGATCTATTTTTTCCCACCGCCTCCTGTGCACTGTAACAATGCATTTGGTAAAGTAGGTGTTCATCCCATACCTCCTGATCAAATTTTGTTTACTGCCTTCTTTCTCAGGCTTCTTATTAGTGATGAGCTCCACAGAGATGCATTCAGTCACTGCTAAAAACAAAGCGGGGGTGGTAACGGGTGTACCAGGGAAAGGAGAAGCTGGGTTGGCAGCTATGCTCTCCAGTCCAGCAGCACATCACAAACCTTTCCCTTTCATGGAGATTACTGATACATCTTGACCTTAGGAAGGAAATGAATCAGAAGTGGGATGACCCAGTTACATTTAGTCACACCCAGGTCAGCTGCAGCCTTGCTTCTAAATCAGTTCTGAATTGGAGCCAATTAAGGCGGGGGAGGGGGGAAGAAGCATATCTTGGACCTGTGGGAAAAGGAGGTAGAGTCTGCCCTCTATGGTTCAGCCACACCTGCCTGTCAGAGTGCAAAATTCAAGCAGCTACAGAGCCCAGACTGCCTTTGCCCCTAAACTGAAAAATGGACAGAGGCCAATTCCAGCTCTCTGCAATGTGTTGGGATTTCATGGGCCTCTCTAATGTGCAGGGTGTCTGAGCCCCTTTCTTAAACTGCTCTTTGCAGTTCCTCTTCTGCACCTTAATCCCATTTCTGTTCAGACTTCTGTATCAGGTCAACAGGCAAAATGCCCTTTGACTGAATTCTTAGCTGGAAATATCAAAGTAATATAAAAGCTACTGTCTTTAATGATTACGTGTCCTAAGTCACATAAAACCAGTTTAATAATTTCAGGATAAAAGTAATAAACCACTGTGGGGGTTTGACATGGTAGCATCAGAAGCCTCAGGGGAGTATCATTCTTTAGAATGAAAAGTGATCGGAGAAGTCTCAGGTTTTGAAAGGCTTCCTTTCTTCCTGTGGCAGTTGATCACAGCAGCACTGAACCATAACACAGGTATCATTGATAGAGATAGAAGGAATTATTTTTTTACCAAGTTAAGCAAATAGATGGCTGATTCTTAATGTCAAAAAAGCTCAAGAACTTAAAACTTCTTTGCATTCAGCTCTTAACAAACCTAATGCTAGTAATGTAAAATAACTTGCAATGATGAGAAACAGATTACATTCTAAATGGGGCTAAAATTGTGAGCACAGGATTAATTTGTTTTAGTGCACAGCTATATGAATTGACTAGCAATTCAGAACAGTAATTCTCAGCCAATTCAAAACATCATGATGTTTCAAAATGTGACTATATGCTCTGCAACCAAAAGTCCACAAGAAATTTTTGGTATCTTGCACTGATTCATCTTATAAGCATCTCATTTAACTCACCACTTTCTGACTGTATTAGGAGTACACTAATGTTTAAAGCAATATTTTAGCATTTTGCATTCTTCTTGTGCAAAACACAGGCAATAACTGCAGTGCATTTGCTGAAATCTTAACTTACCATCAGACTCATGATCAACAGAAGAATCAGACTATGCGTTTGCATATGTTTTAATTTTATTTAACTTATATGAATTTTATATTACTAGGGATCCAAATTAGCACATTGTTTCTTTGTTAGCAACTGATAGGAGTGACTCTACACCCCTGTGTTGCCTAAAGTTACAAATGATTAATTCTCTAATTCATTGTCTGGTAAAAGGGTGATGTGACAGTTCCCAGAATGCAGCTACATCTATTTTAGATTTTAAGAGGGTATATGAAAATCTATGGAAATGCAGAAGCATGAATAAGGAACAGTGCCTGGACCATCAGTCACACTCCTGAACATGTCAAGACTCTCAAATGTAAGAGTGTGGGGGAGGGAAAATGTCTGCACATTGGTGTCAAGTGGTACCCTCTAGCTATTACCAAGAAGTGGGGGCTGAGGCAGCTTCCGTAAGTTCACCTCCTATTTATCCCACTCCTTGTTTATTTTTGGAGTTTGCATTGCTCATGGCTGTAACAGGGGATGTTGAAAAGGAACTGGCAGATTCAGGATGTTTTTTCCAACTGACAAGGGTCATGCTCACCAGTTATGAAGACAGGCAGGGCTAAGCTGGAGGAAAGGGGAGAGCTGTAGGTGTTTGCACGTCCTGATTCACTGAGAAGACCTTGAGGGGAGATGCTACAGGGCAGTACAAGTCAGAACACAACCTTACAGGTTAAGCTGAAGGCAGAAGATGGTGCTCTTCCCCAGGCAATTGCAGCATCAAGGAGTAATACCTGCTTTTTGAGCTTGATCTTGTGGAAAGAGAAAATGAAGCAATGATTCAACCACTCTGAGCACCCAAAATGATGCCACCAGCATAAGGTGAGTCATGAACAGATGATGTCAGCATATTCTCTGAGCCACTGCCTGCTACCACAAACATCCAGAACCTGCAAATCAAGGAACCGATCTTTCCTCTGATTTTAAGGAACCATTTGTGTGTTTTTCCTGTTTTCCTATAGGGTAGAATATCAACTGTTACCATTCTCTCTGATATGTTTGAACTTCTAAGCATGTGTTTGAATTTGAGCACACACAGACAAGTTTTTATGAAAACGGTATGTGTCACCATCTCCTAAACTCATAAGCTACACAATTCCTACTTTCAGAATTTCTAGGCATCTGACGGTGAAAAGATCCAGCAAAGGCCACGCTGTACTTTACAGGAGGAAGTGAAATCAGCTGACTGCTACACCATCAAAAAGCAAATAAATTGAGAGGGGCCACATCAACTGTATCACATTCAGCATATAGAGATCCAGGAATCTAAATTTGCTTCAAGTACTTGTGGGTAAACAAGTTTGGGTTTAATGTTAAAAATACTTAATTAATTCAATGAATAATTTTGCTAAAAATGTTCTTGTAGAAAGCTTAGCATTAAATGGAAAAGCGTCTTCTCCAGAGGTTAGTATTTTACAGATCTGTCTTCATGCTGTGTTATTTCATTACCTGATTATTGACTGTATTAATTTGACTGTTTAATTTGATGGATGAATCTCCTCTTTTCCCACTTAATTAATTGATTTTCAGACAGTTACAGTTGTTACTGTTACTCTCTCAAATTCATAATTAGCATATCTGAACTTTGTGATACATTTGCCTGTTTTTAACTGATTTTATAGATTAAGACTTAATTGAAAAATAAGAATTACATTTGTAAATGCTTTTCACCATCTTGAATTGTCTTGGACTTCTAGAGAAAGATCAGTGCAACAAGAGAGACTGAAAGCTGCTGGGAGCTATACTTGGGTCAAACCTTTTGCATGTCACAAGAACAGTCTCAAGTACCTGCAGAGCTCTTCTGCATTAGCATCAATCATCAGCATTGTTGGGCCTTGCTCTAGTTGAGCTGAAAGCAGCTTTTCTGCAAACTTCTGGGGAATCCAGTACAAAGCCTGTTCATTTCACTAGAACTGCTGAAGTATGGAATAAATTGAGTGAACATGTTTCATATTCTTAACAAGCTAATGGGAAGAGAGAGATTTGGGAAATAACTCTGAACCACATACACTATGCAGGAATAGTACAATAATAAAATTTTAAAAATCCAGAGTTTTTCAAATCATTTCTCATTTTCATTTTCTTATATTCAACAATCTCTTCAGGTTAAACCATTACACAAGCAAAAGAAAACATTTCTTCTGAAATAATCAAGGTTGATCTACTAAGCATAAAGAAATTACAAGGAACACATCCTTTGAGTTTGTCCAATTTAGTATTTAAATCTGTGATAAAGTTTCACAAGATATAAAACTGTGTTCTAAGAATAAAATCTACACATGACCAAAGACACCAAATGATTTCAGACTCGTGTATTGATAATGCCATACTGGAATATAGATAGGCCATTGCAAACAGTAAGTTAATTTTGCTTAACATTTCCACCCAACCCCTAACAAGCCTTACAGCTTTGTGGGTTCACAATGTTAAACTTCAATCCCCTAAACTCTCTTTGGGATGATTTAAGTTATAAGATTTAGTTTGCTGTTAGAACATGCAAAAAACCCACACAATCACATACTTTTTGGTGGTTTGTTTGAGCTCATGGGAGGTAACTCATTCAGCCAGAATAACCTGACTACTAACACCATAGTTCAAGACACAAGATGAGAAAGAACCCCACAAGCCTGGTTTCACAAAGATTTTCCTTTTTCCTAAACAACAAAGGAAACATGACAAGACTCATCAGAACTGGAGTAGTTCCCCAAGAGTGGGACTTTTAGCAAGTTTGCAAAAGTTTTGCAGCACCTTGCATGCTCTCTGAACCATACCAGTGGTTCTGGAAAAATATTCACATATATCCTTGCTCTCCTAAAAGCAAGGCATCAGCTTGGAAGATATGACCAATTTAGGAGGACTGCAGCACAGTAAAATGGTGGCCACAAAATGTTCCCCTGTGCAGTCACAAATTACTGAAACTTTCCAGACCACCTCCTTGTCTGCCTCCAAATCTCATTCAGATATTTAAAACGGAACTGTGCATTTTTATTCATGGGCAAAGTGATAGAGCAGTTTCTGTGAAAGCACCACATACTCCAACAAAAATTATCTTGGAGAGAAAAAGAAGAAGTTATTTTGTGAAAGAGTCAAAGCATGATCAGCAAGAAAGAAATTGAGGTCTTTCTTAGGAATCCCCAAAAAAGTCTACCCTCATCAAGAAACAGCTAGCTGTTCATGACTTTACATCTGGAACATTTTTATTTCCTACCAAAAGGAGAAAAAATTCCCACACCAGTAACAGCTAAGTTTTGGTACAGCAGTAAAATAAAACATAACATCACAGAGGCCCTGATTCCATGCTATACTAAATATCACAGTTGCTTTTACTGTAAACACTGTTCCATTGACTGGTGCAAATGTACCCAACATGAATTTCAGCATGTTATAGGGTTTTGATTTGGTTTTCTTCCTTAATAGAATGAATAATTACAAATTCTAATTGGAAATAAAATAAGAATGTGGATGCAAACTGTATAAACTGCAAAGCTATCGTTAAGAAGAATGCTTAGTACAGTCTGAAAAGAATGTTCAACAGCTGCTGACAAAGAGCTTTGCACTTATTTTACAGCTTTTTTTACCTTGTGTGAGGAAGTTTGAAAGCATCACTACTGAAGTTTAAGCTTTTATGTTCCAATCTCTACTTTACTTTGAGTAGAAAGATCAAACTAAAAAACAAATGAAAAAGTTTTCCAGGAGTGTAATTTCCTTTTTCCTGCTCACTTCATATGACACGTTATCCTACAAGAATCTCATAGGCAGAATTTATCAACAAGACAGTCTTTCCAAATAAGAATGATCAAAGGTAAAATTAGAGTTCTACTGGTACAGTGCATTGTGCACACAGTATATGTACAGTGCAATTGAAGCTCCCTTCATCAAAGAAAAGTCCAATCATTTCCAATATGATAATTTTGTTCTACAGCTCAGCTTTCATAGTCCTTCTGGTTTCAAAAGTCAGGTTGTGGGTCCCAATTTTAATGCAGAGTAGAACAGGAAGCATATAACAGGGTATACAACTAAAATGTTGAGGTGGAATTTAAGCAGGGTATCTATCAAAGCTGAAAATCAAGGACACTTAATACTTTTAGTTTTAGTAAAGAAATTCACCATGTACAATTACTACAATTGATCAGAACCTTAGTTTACTTGTTGAAACAAACCATAGGCAGCTTTAGTGAACCATCAACCTTTTCCATCACCTTTCACTAACCATCTCATGTACTTTGTCATTCTGTATTTATAAAGCTCTCATATTTACTAGGGCCTTGGGTCATCCTAAGCAAAGCTGACTTCTTTTTTTATTTCATGGGAACTTACACATTACTTCAGACTAAGCATACATGTTTTATATATTCTCCTGCAGACATTGAAACTTCCCTTATTTGAGGCATAGCTAATTTAGCTGTTGCTTCTTGCCCTTTATTAAACTAGTTTGTACATTGAATGTCTATCATTAAAGTCCAGATTTTTTTATATTTAAAACACTTTGAAAACTTTGACGGTGGTCTATCTATGGGCTTACATATCCCTCTCTACAGTGGTACAGTGGTATTTTTTTTAATCCAGCATTAAGTTTTGTAACTCTTTTTCTACAACCCTTCTCATTTGTTTAGATCACTATTTGATGTCTTGTAAATGTAAGAGCTTAATAGGATCCTCTTAGTATAGTGGATTTTCACTGCTGGTTTGACTAATCCCACGGACGGCTGTGGTAAAACTCCCACCAATTTCCCACCCCAAATGCTGGCTGCAGTACAGCATCACCTTCAAACTCACTGCCAGTGGAAGTCCGTACTCTAGAGCAGCCCAGGGAGTTAGCAGAAGCCAGGTGGATTTTGGTCCCCAAAGCCACTAATTCAGTTTTGGAGTCAAAACTCCCTTATAAGAAAAGTGCAAGATAATGGTACTATCTCTTGCCTGTCAGGCAGTTAATAACATCTGAATTTAGTCACAATGAAACTATATTGCCTTGCAGTTGAGCTTTTAGAGATAGTTTTCTTCCAGAGCAGGAAGATAAAATTGCCTGTGTGAGAAATCCCCTGGGGTTCACTTCAGTGGCAATAAAGATGGCAGGCCACTATTATCCATTAAATGACTGAAGCTGGGCAGTTGGAAAGAGATATAGCAGCAAAACCATGTCTGAAGGTGACCACAAAGTCATCTTACTCTTCTGTCAGGAGTCAAACAACATGACCTTTTCACCTTTAGTCCATCTAGACCCTAAGGATTTTACTGATAGAGCAGCATTGTGACAGGCTTGCTAGTCACATTTCATCCTAGGAAAGGAGATGGATGAAGCATTGAGCAGTCATTTGGCAGTAGAACAAAAAAGCTTGATTAAAAGAACCTGTGAAACTTTGCCCTAGTAACAAAAGGAAATATGACAAAGGAAGTTCTGGGTGAGCCAGCTTTTGTTATGACTATATTGTCTCAGATATCTAGCTGATAATCTATAGTTGTCCCACCTTCTTCAGTGGTATTACGTCAGTTCACACCAACTGACAGTTTTGCCATTTATTCTGAAGCTGGATTTTTCCCTATTCAAAAAGCTATCTGGAGTTAAAGTAAAATAAAATGATAGTTAAACATGGAGGCCAAAATGATATGACTCAATATGGGTCAATTGCCGAGGTGAGTATCTCCCG
>NW_009918917.1:0-8644 GCF_000696875.1 Nestor notabilis
GGTGGTGTGCGCCGCGGCGGAACGTGTGCGGGTCCGTACCCTGCACGGAGGCGTTTGTGCTTGCGTTCCGCATGTAAAACATCAAATATCGGGTACAAATACATCTAAACCTAATGTCTTATGCATATTGCAATTCCAGATGTAATATATATTCCAGATATATTCCTGTATTCGATTTATTGATGCAAATAACAAGCATTTACGCAGGTGTGTTTGTTAATGCTTATAACTGTGGTTTAGATACTCATGTATCACAAAATTGTGTTTTATTTATAGAAATCTACAGAATCTAAACACAGAGACAAATTTAGAACCCTGTGAAAACGTGGAGATATATATATATAATGTTGTATATGGTTCTATATAGAGAACATTAGAGAAATTTTTCTATATTGAGTGGGTTCTAAATGATGCTTCGTATGTATATATTTTATACTTGCATCAAGTTTTATGTCTGTTATACAGACATAAAACATGTATGTTATAACATGTATAACATGGTTTATGTATATCATGTTTTATGTACGTAGTTTTTGTATATTCATGTGGCTTTACATGAATTACGTTTTTATACATAATTCAAATTATTTTTATATTTTATAGATAAATATGCTGAAAGATACATAAATATATATAGCAATATTGTATATGGAAATATGTATGATATATACATACACACAGTTTATTGTGTGCATGCACTGGCATTTGGAAGCAGAAGTGTTATGCACTAGACATTAAAAACACAAGGGTTCTGCACTCAAGCCCAGGCTGAGTGGGCATGTTCACAGCCAGGAACGCACTATGGGGCATTCTGTAAATGTAGGACATTTTGGATTAGGATTACAACGCATTTGCCTTGTGCTGTGGTGTACGGATCTCAATACACTGATTTTCATATTGTCAGTCGACATTACCTGGGCCATCGCACATGGGGTGTTCCTGGGTGGCTGGGAGCAGCTCCAGCCCCGTGTGAAGGGATGGGTGGCCATTGGGGCAGGGTGGCCACTGGGATGGGGTGACCATCGGCCTTGCCTGGCTGGTGCTTGGAGCCGAGGGCCGAAGAGAAGAGACGTGGTGAGCGGCTGCCTGAAGGGCTGCGGGGATAAGCTGCCCTAATCCGGGTCACGTTGCCAGCAGTTCCCCGGCTGCGCTGCCGGCAGCTGTCAGGCGTTCGGCAACATCTGGCGCTTACAAGTGATGGCATTACGTATTCACCCTCAAAACCCCAAATCCCTGAGAAAAACAAGCACTGGAAGGCTGCGTGTGCAGATGCAGCGCTGCTGGGGCTGAAGGCAGGCAGCAGAGCTGTGGGGTGTGTGTCTGCCCATGCTGGAAGCTCCACACCAGGAGCGTTGGCCACCCCTGGCCACCCCACCTCCATCTCCTGCTGCGGCTCACCTAGGCACGTGTTACATGGGGGTCAGTGGGAGGAAGAGTGAAAACCCATCAGTTGAATGCTGCCATGTCTGAAGGGTGGCTGTGGCTTCTGGGGACAGAAAGTGCTTTAAAGCAGCATTGAGCCACAGCATGTGCATAAAATAAAATGCAAATACAAGGCCACCAGGGCCAAGCTCTCCTTCTGCCCATCCAACCCACCCCTTCGGTGGTGGATAGCAGTGCCAGCTATTTTTTGAGTAGCCAGGGATATTGTTTAAGCTGTGAGAGTGTTTTGAGTTGCAAAATCACCTTTGTTGGGTTTCTTCTGCCACATGCCTTCAAGCGAGCATCTTCCAACAGCATTGCTGCAGGTGACGCAACCAGAATACCCTGAAAAGGGTGAGGTCTGCAGCGATGGAGCTGCTTGGGGTGAGGCAACCTGATAACAGCATCATTGAGCTCAGTGTGTCCCCGAAAGGCTGTGGCCTGTCACCAACGTCCTGCCCTGGAGAGTGGGTTAAGCCAGGTAGATCCATGTCACTGAAATGATCTTCATCCTTTTAATGAGGATTACTTGGCAACTCTGAAGTGCAGGTTCAGCCTGCAGAAGGGGATGGAGAGAGAAATGAGGGCTTGGGAAGGCAGATGCAGGCATTGAGTTGTCCTGTCTCTTGAAAGCTGTCATGATCTGGGTGACAGCCCACAGGCATCGTCAAACCCTTGTGAGTGGCCAGGGAGCCACTGATAGTGATTGTTGTGAGTGCTCCATCCCTGCCAGTGTTCAAGGCCAGGTTGGACACAGGGGTGTTGAACACCCTGGTCTAGTGGAAGGTGTCCCTGCCCGTGGCAGGGGGGTTGGAACTGGATGACCTTAAGGTCCTTTCCAACTCTAACTATTCTATGATTCTATGACCTGCAGCAGGTGGTCGGCTGCTGACCTAAAGCACTGTATCAGACTCTGAGCTGGTGAGAGCTCTGGATTCAGCCAAGCAGGGGGTTTGTTAAACCCTTCAGAGATTTTAACAGTGTGGCAGGAGAGCTGCCACCATCAGCACTGTAGGACGGCCGGAACACAAGCTGAGAAATGGTATGATTGAAAGCACAACACAGAACTGGAGCAAAGCTCGCTGTGCAGACACGCAGGCGCGGAGCCGGGGTTCGCTGCGCCGGACCTGCTGCAGGCACTGACACTTTAGAAACGGTGGCACAGGCAGAAATCAGAGCTGCTGCTCCGGGGCACGGACCCTTTCCCTGGAGACCGAAATAGATCTGCTCCATTCCTACCGGCTGGGTGCAGTAGCTATAGTCTGCATAGAAGCAGGTAGTGGAGGGGCGGCTTTTTTGGGGGCTTCTCCCACAAGCGTGCTTCCACACTGAGGTGTTACAGGGCAGCAGCCTCCTTAATTTGCTTACACCTTTACACAGCGGTACCCCAAACCCTGCCTTCAGGCCATTGGCATGCAGTTAATGAAGCAGGGACAAACCCACGCACTGCCTGGGAAGGTGCAGAGATTTGCAAATGAGGAGTTGGTTTTGTCCAAAGGTGGTACATCTGTAACCGACTGTGGCTCCATGTTTATGGATCTGGGAATCAGCAGCAGAGGGATTAAAAGTGGTGTGTTTAGCTGTGAAGGGAGAACATTCACCTCCCTACACCAGTGTGCAGCAGCTCCGTCATGAGCAGCATTACTGGCTTTGTAGGAACCAGTTCAGACAGCCAGCCTGGTGTGCCCGTGTGGGCACAAAATCAAAGCAGCCTCTGTGCCCTCCTCTTGGAGCTCCTGCACACAACCCCACCTCCCCAACCTTCAACCCCTCCAGGGCTGGGCTCTTCACGCCCAGGAATGAGTTTTAACCCAGGACATGTAGGAATGGCTCTGCCATTGCCCACAGCTGGTTGGAGCCAGAGGGAATTCAGCACAGCACAGTTCCAAAGGGAAATATTGAACTTTTGGGATGAGCTGGGTACAGGGTGATGCTGCCAAGCTTTCACACAGTGCAGCTGGGAGTGGGCACAGTCCTGGGGCAGCGATGCAGCCACTCTGCACGCAGGGTGGTGACGACTTTAGTCCAGCAGTGTCTCCATTTCAACCTCTGTAGGCTCATGGTCAGGATATAGGTAACATAGGGCAAACTAACACTGGAAATCAGCTCTGGCAGTGAAAATGGGCACCAAGGCTGTGGGTGAAGGGTACTGCACTGGGCAGTGTGTAACAAAACCAGCAGTGTTGGTTCACTGAAAGGCAGAGGGTGCTTGGCTGTTGGTTGTGACTCACCCCGGTTCCCACAGGAAAGTGGACTTCGGGAGAATCATTGATGTGGTCATAGTATCATCAATGTCTGCATTAAAGAATGCATTTCCTGCATGGGGTTAAAGCCAGGAACCCTCTTTCAGAGCAAACTCTGGGCAACAAACCCTCATTTGGCATAGCTTAGAGGATCCTGGCCATGCCACACACTCAGGCTATCCCAGATGAGCTCCCAGCATCACACATGGAGAGGTGAGGAGCGATGTTTGGCTGTGGCAGCTGTGCTCTCAAACCTCAGAAGCAAACGTGTCCCTTTTTTACCCCCAAAATGGTCCAGCTGATGGATACTTCCTTATGGAGACAGGCCTCATAGCCTCTGTGCCCCCGTCATCCCTGGCTGTGCATGCCGGCGTGCTGTGGCTCACACTGCTGTGGGAGGGTTTGCCATCTGGCAAAGACACACAGTGATGATGAAGAGTATCTAACTTTGGGAACAGTGAGCCATGGTGTGGCACAAGCTTTATTTTCCTACACCTCTGTTCCCTGAAAGCAGCAAGTCACTGAGTGAGAGCAAATGCCAGAAATAAGCTTGGCTCGCTGGTGTGTGTGCATAGGGGCGCTTTAGGAGAGCTGGTTTTCTCCTGGGACTCTATGTATCCTGTCTGGATGCTCACAGGTGTCCTGTGGAGCCTTATCTTTCAAAACATTCAGTAGCTCTACCCTGAATCAGGCCTCCCTTTGGCCCTGGACACAGGAGAGGACTCTCCTGCCCCTGCCTGGCAGCTTCCTGGTGACTACCTGGTGGATGTGGGTCCCTCAAGGCACCCGACAGTGAATCCCTTTGGCATCCTCCTGTGACAGGGATAGCACGCAGATGTGTATGACCAAATGCCTCTCACCAGGGACTCTGCCTGTACATTATCAGACCCTGGTTCTCAGGTTGGCAGAGCACAGGTCTAACAGCAATAACAGTGGCACCTGGTGATGTAGGCTGTTCTTCTCATCCTCAAAGCATTAGCTGGTGGGAATTAATCCTCGTACCAGATAGACGAGTCTCCTGACCCTTGTTCTACAGAGAGACAAAGTAAATGGTGTGATGAAGGGTGAATCAGGTCACGGCTGCGATGAAATCACGACAGTTCCTGCCTGCCTGTCCCGTGACCATTAAACCTTATGTAGTCATCAAGGAGGTAGCTGGCACGTAAGGAGCTGCGGGAGCCAGACTCCTCTGGTGCAAGTCATGCAGCCCGTGGGGAGGTGCTGGGCCGTGACTCACCTTTGGAAGCAGGTCCCAGTGCTGGATGTGGCTGGGGAGTTGCGGGGTGCATCCTCCAACAACTCGCTCCTGGGTTGAGACCACATAGTTGAGGATGTGGAAAGGGAATAAAGGGGAAATAAAGGGAAGCAGCTCCTTGCAGGATCAGGGGGCTAAACTTTTTGTCACTTTTGAAAGCCGAAGCCTAAGATTTTAACCCTGTGGATGGGGTCTTGGCTGCTGATGTTGGGGTGAGAGGGCTGTTTACACGTGTAAAGTGAGGACTCAAGCCAGGACACCGGCCCCAAGGGCGGATTTGGTCTCACCATCTGCTGGTTGACCTTGGGTGAGTTACTTGATCTCCCTGGAGAGAAGCCTGCTCTGCAGTGAAATGGGATCAGTGCAGAGGAGCAGCTCCTTGGGAACTGCAGGGAGAGGAGCAGCGCAGCTTCCTGGGCAAATACCTGCGAGAGGGTTCGGTGTGAGAACAGAAAATACTTAGGAAAAGTAAAACGATGCCTTGGCTTTACCTTGGTTAACAGAATGCGCCCCTAAATGCAGGGTGCTGTGGTTAGGACAGATAGCAGGGAGGAGGAAGCTGCAATAGTACTGGCAGTTCCCCATGCACAAAAGACAAACAGTGGGGTGTTGCCTGTGAGCCAACTTCCACGTATGTCGCACGCGATGGGCCAGTCTTCCTGCCTCCCTGTGCCATAGGTAGAGCTAAAGGAGGAAAGAGACTGGCAGCAAATTGATGTCAGCAACCTGAAAAGAGGAGCAGCCTGAGGGACTTGTGTCTTGTCAAGTTGGAAGTGTATCCAGGACTTATTTCTTGGTTATAGCAAATTGTACACGATGCAGATGATCCCCACGGGGCTGGGGATTTGATTTCATAGAAAATATATATTTTCCATGTCAAAGGCTGTCTCCGCCTCCCACCCGCCGGGTTAAGCCTAGGATTTTGCAGCCAGGAGTTGTTAGTACTTGACATTCAGTTCCACAATGGGGAAGATCAGGAGTTCAGAGCTACAGTGGGCAATCAGCCAGCGGTGCCTGAACCGGCTGCAGCGACAGCCCTGAAGCACACAGGTTTCTCTGTGGGACAGCAGTGCACCAAGCCAAGAGCTGGATCAGCTTCAGCGCCTTGCCGAGGTCTGTGGTGGTGTGTGAGCTGCGCTGCCAGTGCTGGGGAAAGCAAAAGGCACCGAAAACACTAAGCTCTGAGGGCATCGCACCTGAGAAGCTCAAATCAGCAGCGGGGATGGCTTTGTAGTACCAGGTCATGTGCGAGCTCCTAGAATAATCACTGAGCTCCTATAATTACCCCAGGGACATCACATAGGCCTTTCATCTCTCCCGTCCTTCTTGTGGCTCTTACAATGGGTGTGCAGTTTGTTTTCGGCACTGCAGTGTTTTCTGTGGCTTTCCTGGCCCCCTGTGCAACAAGCATTGCTGCCTGGCTGCCTGCAGTCTCAAGGGACCCACATTTGACAACACAAATTCCCCCTGTTTTTGCCCACTGCTCTTCTTCTCTGGATGCCTGTTCACAGGGGGGTGGTTAATGCCGGGTACTCCGTTTTGCAGCCTTCTTGCATCTTAATTTTCCTGTCTCCTGTAGGGATTTGGAGCCTTCAGAGGTGGAAGGACGGTGCAGTCCAAGGGCAGAGCCTGCTGCAGAGGACGGATGTCCCTGGAAGGGAAGGTAGGAACACAGATGGAGGGAACAGAGTGTGAAATTCCCACCCTCTGTCTCTCCTGCAGCTTGCAGAAGCAGCTGTTTCCATCGTGTGAAGAGCCATCCCTGGGCAGGGCAGTTTCCAAAGGTGAGAGGTGGCCCCAGGCGAGGTGTGGGAAGGTGCCAGGGGGTTACAGCCCTGCCCATCAGGCAGGCTGCCTGCTTCAGGCCTCCATTCAACACAATGGGGGAGAAAATCTGAAGGTAACTCCTTGCAGCTGGACCACACAGCACATCTACCCTCTCTCACGGGCTCTGAAAGGAGTTTTTCTCACTGGCCATTAATCACAGAATCATAGAAGCATTAAGCAAATGCAGATTTCATGGTCATGCTATAGAAACCACTGCAGGGGAAGCAGCCTGGGAAGTTGTTCCTGCCTGAATTCGAAGGGGCCCCTTAGCTGAGCCTCTTGTCCCTTACATGTTCCTAGCCCAGAACTACCTGTTTTACAGAACAACTCATTTTTCCATATGCAAGAAGCCCTCTTCTGCACCAGCAGCTGATTTTATGAAAGCCGGAGCTATGCCTGCTTGGTCTTAGTGAAGAGCCCACAGGAGTTTATCAGGGTGCTCGCCTCCATGTCTGCAGCAAGCCCCAGTCTGAGTCCTTCTGCATTTCCCCGTCTCAACACCACCCTGGCAGCATCAGCAGGATGCCGGGAGCATCCCTGCCTGACAGGGAGGGCTGTACAAAGCTGCTCCAGGGTGGCTGGGTCTCGTGGGTGGCCGGTGCGTAGCGCAGCGATGGGAGCAAAGGGCAGCAGGGCAATTTGCCGTGTAACACCCCCCGCGGAGGGAGGAGTGTGGTTATTAGAGAGTTCCGATCCTCCTCCCTGTTGGTAGGATACACAACTTTTCCTAAACACAGCCTGTCCAGCTGCATTCCTGAAGCACGCATTCCCGGCCGGCGTAGCTCACCCGGAGCGTGGCCAGGAATAGCGCTGTGGCTTCGTGTGGGACCTCTCCCAAATACATTTTCAATTGAACAGGGACACTTGGCCCATGTGCTTGAACTTGGACCAGAAGTATTCTAATTACTGGTCTTTTTTGCTATTTTCTACCTGACGCCATCTATTCTTTACCCCTCGCATCTGTGACTTATGAACACCACCACTTTTTCAGCTTTATTTTCTGTTCCTTGAGCATCCAATGGATGCTGTGCGTGTACTGCTGTCCTCTATAGAGCTATGCATCGGGCCAGTGTGGGTGTCAGTGAGCAGGGACACTGGTGGAGCCGCCTTCCTGAGTTAATATAGTTAAGGCTTGTTGTCATGCAGCTGGAGGAACTAACTTCTGCCTCTAAAACCACATAGCTGAGATTCAGCTGGCTACACGTAGCCACGAAGAATGCTTTGCTGGAAGGGCAGTCACCATCTTCCTGATTTTTATCGTAAGTCTTGTGATAACTGGCTTTCTTTTGACAGCACCAGTATCTGGAGCATAGTTTTGGGGTGAGCAGCTCATCTTTCGTTTTAAACCCAGAATGCGCATTTGCAGCCCTGACAATTGCAGAGACAAGCTGCAAGGTGACTTCTGAGCATGCTCCCATGGCTCAAAAAGTGCAAAATACCCTGTGCTTTGGTTAAAAAAACAATCAAGAGAGGAATATTAAGTTTTTTAAGGCTAAGTTGTGGTCCTTAAGTACTTGGCGCTGGCAATCTTACGGAAAGAAGCCAGTGTATCAAGCCTCTTTGTTATGAAGCTACCTATAATTTTGAGATCCAGGGATTTAGGTGTCCTGGAATAGTTGACAAATTCTTCCCTTCACTCATATGAAGTGCTGAGAAGGGCAGTGATCGGCTCATTGGGCCACCTCTCATGCCCAGGACCTTTCAGAGAAGCGGGTAGGAGGCATCAGACCAGGTTGGCTCCTTTTCCTTGCCCTGCCTATTACTGCCCACAAGCGACCTTAATGCCAGCACTTTAGATCTAAATACATACAAGTAAGATATTTTTATAACCTTTTTTTTATGAATAGTTGCATGAAAGAACACTTTCTGATCAGGCCTCATGCTGAAGAGAACTGCA
>NW_009918917.1:8675-12844 GCF_000696875.1 Nestor notabilis
TGGGAGCTTTTCCCTTCCAGTAGGTAATTCAAGGACATATCTGAGGGACTTTGGCTTCATGTCTCTCAAGCTTGGTATTGGTCCAGTAGAGGCAAAGACTTTGTGGCTCAGCAATCACAGTTTTTAATCTGCTTTTTTGTGCTTCCCTGTGCTGTTTGCAGACATAATCACAGTGGTCAGTCCTTGCTTTCAACTCCTCCCTTGCTGCCCTGTGATGTTTACATGGTGTGTAGTGTTCTGCAAGCTTAAGATAAACAGAAATAAAAATCAGTGTTGGTTTGCTTTAGAAGAGTAACCCCTGGAGTCAACAGCCATTCACTTGTAACCTTTAACTCTCGCACCAAGAAGTGACTTTACAGAAGAAATAAATAGAGTATCAACTTAGGGTTCCCATGTGTCACACTGTTTTCACATGAAAGCATTAACAAACTAAGAGCAGCACGGGGATACAGCAATAAAGCATCTGGACTTTCTTGGCCAGGCATGGAGTAAGGCATGCCTGATTTTTTCCAGGAAGCAAGTGGATTTGCAGAGAAAGTGCCAAGAAGTGCCAGCAGCATCACTGTTATTACAAGGAGGAGATTTTCAGCACACACTGTGCTGAAATGATGATGGGTGGCTACTACATCTTTAGGATCTTTTAGTCTTCTTGCAGGCAGTGGGAGCCCCACTCCTGGAAGATGCCAGAAAAGGGGAGGCAGCCCAGAGGTGGCCCAAGAGCGGTACTCTCCAAGAGGTTTTCCATCCTTCCAGAGCTGGACTGATGAAAGTGCAAGGAAAGGGCACAACACTGACAGCTGCCACAGAAGAAATGAATTCAGATTTTAAGTCCATATTTCTGTGGTGGCAGTTCTCTCTTTTCCAAGTTGTAGCTGGGAAAAATGCAGTCTTCTCCTTGTAAAATAGAAGGAAGATCTAAGTAATACCAGATCTATCTTTCGAAATATGCCTTGATTTTAAAATGTAATTAAAACTGCAGGAAATAAAGCAACTTGCTGCTTTGAGGATCTTCCCATTCAAAAGACAAGTCCTGTCTCTTAACTGTGGCTAATACTGCAATTACACAGCCTTGTGCCGAGCTGCTCGTCTCAGCACTTGGCTGGCAGGCAGCAGCATTTTTTGGAGACTATCACAGGTTCCTTTCCCAAAGGCTGAGGTACAAGCCCTGTACAGTCCCTCAAAATCACAAAAAGGCCCCTTTACACGATGGCAGAGGATCAGGTGTTCGGGGTTGATGGAAAAAATAATCCCTACTATAGTAAAACTGGGATATGGGGCTGCAGGACTGTGAATAACTCAGCAAGTTCAGCAGACTCATAATTCAGAAGAAGCCCAAGCAGGCCACCTGCATGGCTGGAACATCAGTTTTGGGTTTTTTTATTGGCAGGAGCTGGTGTGCATTAAGAGCCTCTGAGCTCTGCAGAAGCAGTTAGGTGCTCTACCCAGCCACTGCAAATCAATCCTAAAGGACAAAAAAGTTACCCGCCATCCTTCCTTGGCTCACGGTAAGATATATGAGCTGCCACATTACAATTATAGGCCAGTTCGGGAGAAAGTTTTGTCCCTCTCATCCAAAATGCATCACCTGGCCCAGGACAGGACCTTTCTTCTGGTTTTTGGCAGCCAAGATGTACAATCGCCTGGGTCTAACAAGTCTTGGTGCACGAGGAGAGCTGCAGGAATGTGGTGGCTCTGTGCTGCTGGTGGTGATGCAATCTGCCTCCTGCTCATCAAACGAGTCAGATTACCTTACTGGAGTCGTAAGTGTGCTCAGGACAGTTACTGCAGCTCAGCTCACAAGCAGAAGGTTGTTAAATCTCAGTATTTAACTGCCTCAAAAGGAGAAGTCTGTTGGTTGAGTCTGTCCCAGCCTGTTTTATGTTGCAGGTCCCTGGGAACAGATGTTCCTTTCATTCAGGGCTATACTATCTAATGTGATTTCCCACCCATATTGCAAAGAAGAGAAGGTGAGTCCTTCTAAGTTTACATTTAAATTTAAGGTTCTTCTACTCTAACTGTCTGGGGTTTTGCCCAGGCTAGGAGGGACACAGTACCTGAGCCAATCTGAGAGTGCAAAGTCAGTCTCCTTTTCTGCTGCCAGAGCAGCTAACTTGGTGCCTCCAGCTGCTGTTGGCGACTTTCCCATTGATATTAGTGGAGCAGGTTTTGTTCTTAAGTTTGCAGTCCATGTCCCTAAGGAAAAATCTGTGGTGGTGGCTTTTTGCTGAGAGCTGCAGTGGACCAGTAGGCCTCTTCCTCCAGCACTGTTGTCTGGAGGCTAAGCTAGTGGCCAAGAAAAAACATTTCCCAGCAGATACAGTGCTGTTTGCTGGAGGGTGTTGAGCACTGTGTGCAATATGCTGACTTCAAAAGTGTGACCACTGTAAATACATCAGCTGGAGCACAAAGAAGGAAAACCCTTCCAGATCCAAGTTTAGTGATCAGCTATTCCAGTGAGCATAAAACTTGCATAAGAGCTTATAGCATTCATCTTTCTGTTGAACATCCAATTGCTGCAGCAAAATTAATTCCAGATAATACAACTGAGGTTAACTTAATGGAGAAAAAGCTTGGAAAGCTTTTTTGGAAGGGGATGTGTTGTGTATGTCTATATATCCACATGCATTACGGGAAGGGCATAAGCTCTGGTGTGGGAGGTTAATGACACATGGGGCCTAACGGAGGTCTCATCATGTGTCTGTGGAAAATACGTATCATTTAAGGCAGTGTGCTTAGCGTAGGAGAATTAGGAAACCTTGAACAGGTGACAGCTGATTAAACAAGCTGAGTTTTTAGATCTCGGAGCTGTTTGAAATGCAGAGAGAGGTTGTAAGACAGCTACCTACCTTAAATTGGTTGACCCCAGTCTTTTCCTCCTGTTCCCAGGCACTGCAGCTTACCTTGTACGAAGCTGTTATTGTTTAGCCTGTGCAGAATCAGCCTTTGTCATCATATTGGAGTCTAACTCCTCCAGCTAAATTAGATCATTGTGGCAGTGTAGGCAATACACAACCCTGCAAGCCAAAATGTACATTTATTACTTTTCCCATAAAACTCATTTCAGACTGTTTGGAACAAGCCTTCCTGCTGTCTTTTGAATAGTGTTTAAGGAAGAAAGAGAAGGTAAATTTGGCTTAAAATATTTAGACTCTAGATCAGCCCCAAAGTGTTAGTGTTGTCACAGTCAGAACCCACCTTATCTTCTGGTGTGGTTTCACTGCAGTTGAGAGCTTACAAGAATGGCTGATACCATGAGAACAGTTGATCCCTTTTTCACCCTTCCCCAGTGCTGGGATTTGGGCAAGTTTACATTGAAATGTATTTCTCAAGAAAAGTCAACTGGGGATACCACTAAACTCCCTAATCTTGATGGATCTTCAAAGTCATTTTCCATTCCAATACCCAGCCTTATCTGGACATAAACAGAGATGCTCAGTGCATCTCTGGGCCATCTTCCCCACATGGTCAGACTGTACAACCATCAACTGCTTCAGTAGTGGAAGTTGGAGTAAAACCATAATGGATGAAAGATTTGTAGGCTGTAAAGAAGAGACAAAACACGAAGCACAGATGGATGCTATTCCCAGACAGGAGAGGAGTGTGTGGGAGTCAGTTGTGCTCGCTGTTAATCCTCCTTCCCCAGGGTGCATGGGGTCTGGATGGATCTTCCTGAGAGGGTCTTGGGTAAAGACCTGACACCTACGATGTTGTCAGCTAGCCCTGTATTCATGCACCATCACACACTGCCAGAAAAACTAGAAAGGGAACCTATTTTCTGTCCCGCTAGGGGCTGAAATACAGAGAGCGCAGCATTACTGCGCTGACCTGGCTAAGCTGACATAATAGGCTTCAAATAAATAAGTCTGAGGCAGACAGCAATTGCAGTAACATGGGCTTAGTGGTGAAAACGCAGGTGGCCACAGGTATGCCCCAGCTGTGAGGGAGGGCATTGTCTCCTCCTTTGATCCTCACCACGTTGGGCTCCATTTTATAATTTACTGTGCTTGATTGGCATTGCAGACCTGAACCAACAGATGAAACGGAACCTGATAGCTCCTCTCTGCTATATAAAATAGTATTCCAAAAATATCCCCCTGTTCCCCAGGCATGGAGAGCACAAAGGGCAGGAGAGGACATCGTCTCCCAAATTCCGACTCCATCTCTTTCCC
>NW_009918917.1:12875-16817 GCF_000696875.1 Nestor notabilis
AGTCATGTCCTGACTGTCTTTACAACGTGCCTAAATATTTCTATTGCTAACAAAAGAAAGGAAAAAAGGAAAAGGGGTCTCCTCCTCTATCAGCAGGCAAAATCTCTGGCTGCAATGTTTGCAGCAGCAAAAGGTTAAATTCAACTTTCTGATGTTTTTCATGAAGTGTCTGCTTTCCAGGGAAACTCTGGGTTTGGAAATGTGAGGAGTTCACTGCCATCGTGATATTACCTCAGTGTGCCCCAGGAGGCAGGATCTTTGTTTCTCTGCTTTTCAGTCCTTTCCTATGGTCTGTCCTTCTCAGCCACAGAAGGTCTTCTGTGGTGCACCAGAATCAATGACTCTCGTAACATACCATTTTATTCCCAGCATGACAAACTTCAGTGCTTTGTGGGGGTTTTGGTTTTTGCCAGTGAAATGCCCCATACAGTTGAGAGCACAACGTGCATTAACTACGAGTTCTGTAATGTTTAACAGGGATACAAAAAAGTCAGCACTGGAGTTAATCCTCTTCACATGTAAAACTCATTTTCTGACCAACCACATGTATGGTTTTAATTTACTTTATCCTGTAGAGGCTATCAGCATCAGTCAGTCTGGTAGCAAGCTGTTGGGTTTTTTTCCCCTAGAAAAGCAACACAGAGATGATGCACAGGGTCAGGTCTGGGACAAACCAACCTGATGCAGAGGACATCCAAAACGGCACAAAAACAAACCTGCACATAAAGCTTGAAGTGGTGCAACACGATTATTGCAATTAAACTGACAGTATCAGTCAGGCCATTGATCTGATTTGCTGGACTAACAGAGGAGAGTGAAAACTCAAGTTGGCAGATACCAGAATTTTGGCCCAGGATTTAGTTCTTGGACTAAATTCCGAGACTATAGTACAGCTCTGAAGGCTCATCCAGTAACTGGTTGATTCCTTCTGCTGGGAAGCAATACAAGACATCGCTTTTACCAGCGAACCAGATGGATGTCTCTTCCTGGAAAACACTGTTGTGAACTTCAGAGGCATTGTGTTATGCACAATATTCATTTCCCTGGAATGATGGGTGAAAATTATCTGTAATAATAAGGCAATTGGCTGTAATTTAGCATATTAAGCAATATGGCCTCAAAAGTCATCAGACAGTACAATGGAGGATTTAGCCCCTAGTACAGGCAATCATGGCACGTGTTTTAGTGGTGCAGCTAATACTAGAACTGCCCCCTCTTGAACAAAATGCATCATTAGCTCAAGCATGCTGTCGGCATGGATCCACTGAGACCAGTAGTTGGAGCGCAGAAGAATCCTGCTGGCCTCCATTGCACGTTCCAGCCAACGTTCTTCTTCCCCTCCCAGATAAAATGCCCTGCAGATCTAACGGTAGAATTTGGCTCTCAAAGCTAGAAAGCTCCAACTGTAGCCAAAGTAATATCCTAAAATAGAAAGAAAAATGAGAAACCAGAAATGTTGTTTTCCTCTTTCAAAAGTTTCATCAGGAAGTTAGCAGAGAGAAACCACTAAAATGGCTCTCCCCCAACTGCCTCTCCTGATCTGGTCATCGCCTGGAACACTCAAAAGATCCCTCATCTGAAGGTCCAAAGGGACCTTGATTTCATGCCTGTGGCTTTGGTATCATTGGAAACCACCTTAAGGTAACTGAGCTCGGGATTTGGTCTCTCTGTATGAGTCAGTTTTAGGGAAGCTGACAGCTACAAATCCCTGTGTTTTTGTTCTGATGAAAACAGCCCGAAGATCTAAATTTAACAGTTGATTTCACAATGCTCATTTTTGCTTGTAGGTAAAATCACCCTTGAAAAATAGCTTATAATAGGAAGACACGTAGTCTCCGGATGCTGGAAAAGCAAACCAGAAAAGCAAACAGGACAAATTTATTCTCATTCACAATTTAGATTGCTGCTGATGGAAGCTTTCTACTCCCTGCTTGGGATCTTTGGATGAATACTGTGAATAAAAATAATGTGAGTTACAGAAGAGATTCATATTTCCTGACCCCATTTCAGAGGAAGACATAGCACATATCTGTGGTGTTCAGGTCAAGGGAAACAATGCCTGTAGATCAAATCTGTGATGCAGATGTTTTTTTCACATGAGGAAACCAGACAGAATATTTTTCCAAGATGAAAAAGACACTTCTTCATGCACACAGTTATCCTGATGAATTTCTCCTTGTAGGCAAGTTATCACTATCACTTACTCCACAGCCACATTACTACACTTTAACAATGTAAAAAGACCATGGAGTAGATGTAAATACAATTCATAGTTGAAGAATGGCATAAATCACCTGCACATTATGAGGCAAGTGACTGTAAATGAGAGTGGGGCCTCTACAATGAAGATCTGCTCCCAAAAGTGACAAATGGCACCTTCTACTCAGAGCTTTGTATTTGAAACAAGGTCTGCTTTCAAATAAGCCAGGATGGATACCAGAGAATGACCTGGGTCCTGCTCCTCCTCATGCCTTGTCAGCAGTTCACTGGGTTCCACCCATGCAAATTCATGGAAGAAAGGAAGATGTGCATGTGTCCTTGGAAACACGATTTTTATTTGGGAACATCCTGAACCTCAGAGGCCCTCAGCATTCATCAGTCCAGCACTTAGGAAGAAAGTCATTGCACTTATAAACTGAACACAGCAGAGACCAGCCACTGCGAGAAACTACACAGAGGCTTTTACAGCATAGAGTAGCATGTCATAGAATCATAGAATCATAGAATAATTAGGGTTGGAAAGGACCTTAAGATCATCTAGTTCCAACCCCCCTGCCATGAGCAGGGACACTACACACTAAACTATGTCACCCAAGGCTCTGTCCAGCCTGGCCTTGAACACCGCCAGGGATGGAGCATTCACAACTTCCTTGGGCAACCTATTCCAGTGCCTCACCACCCTCACTGTGAATAACTTCTTCCTTAGATCTAATCTAAACTTCCCCTGTTTAAGTTTAAAGCCATTACCCCAAAACAGCACACCCACTATGGCTCGGGACCTGCCTTTGGCCATGTCCTGCTGTTCCAGGGGTGACAGAGGTGTCCCCTGTGCCTCTGCAGCTGCACATCTGCATGGAGACCTCTAATGACTCAGTTGGGAAATGGGTACCAAGAGCACCAGTATGGCCCAGGCTGCCCTCCTGGGCCATGTCCTGGACCTGCCCTGTTCTGAGTTCCTTGCGGTGTCTCCCAGTGCTGGTAGGATACTGGAGCATGCAGCGAGACCTGAGTCATCCTCATCTTGCACTTCCTTGGAAGTGGTTGTCCCCGGAGCCATCTGCCCACTGCAGTCCCCTTCTGCGAGCTCCTGCTTTCCTGGAAAGGCTCCTCCTGCATTCCCCAGGGGAGCTGTGGCAGGAGGCTGGTGCTGCAGTGTGGATGTGGCAGGAGGCTGGTGCTGCAGTGTGGATGTGGCAGGAGGCTGGTGCTGCAGTGTGGATGTGGCAGGAGGCTGGTGCTGCAGTGTGGATGTGGCAGGAGGCTGGTGCTGCAGTGTGGATGTGGCAGGAGGCTGGTGCTGCAGTGTGGATGTGGCAGGAGGCTGGTGCTGCAGTGTGGATGTGGCAGGAGGCTGGTGCTGCAGTGTGGATGTGGCAGGAGGCTGGTGCTGCAGTGTGGATGTGGCAGGAGGCTGGTGCTGCAGTGTGGATGTGGCAGGAGGCTGGTGCTGCAGTGTGGATGTGGCAGGCCGCCCGGGGCTGCAGGCTGTCCCGTGGGCAGCTCGGCGCTGCATGGCTGGTGCATTGCTCGCTCTGCCCTGTGACACGTGAGCAGGCAGTGTGGCATGCGGCTGCGCTGCAGCTATCGCTGGGCACCCTGCAGAGAAGTGGTGGGCATGCATGGTGGGTATGTAGCTGGATGGATCATGGGGCTCTATCAGCTCTGCTCCCTGACTGCAGGGCTCCTTGGGAGAGGCAGGGCTTGACCAGCTTCTCTAGGAGG
>NW_009918917.1:16912-40055 GCF_000696875.1 Nestor notabilis
CCATGGTCAGGTCTATGCACCAATCCCGCTCCCTGTTGCTGTGCTCCATCCTGCCCCCTTATATCCTACTTCTGTTTCAGGTCCTCAAGATATAAACAGCAATAAAAATAACTCTTTTTATGTTGTTCCTTGACCTCAATCATGCCAGTCCCTTGGACCTTTGGTTCAGAGTAGACTGCAGCTTCTCTAGCCTGCTTCATGGCTGCCTTGACTTGAGTACCTCCTAATGCTGCCTAGGCTCAAACCTGGCCCTGCTCTTTCGGCTTGACTCTGCCTTGCTCTGTTCATGCTTACCTGAGAGGAGAAGCTCTTTCTCTGTTGGGCCCTCCCTCTTTCCTTGGGGGAAAAATTCTTCCCACTCTGGTGGACTTTGCGTCTGCCTTAGAGGACCCACAGGCTCAGGTCCGACCAACCTGTGGCAGCTCCAGGATGCCATGAAATGCCTCTTTAGGGCCTGGGAGTCTGGAGACACTTGACAGGGAAGCTGTTGTTTCACCTACTCCTTGTGCTAAAGCTACAGTTTCATTCCCCTGAACAGCCCGAGGTGAGGCTGTTAATGGCATTTCAAAAACCTGAGACCCCTCATTGTACAAGAACTGGTTCTGTTGACAAAGGCCCGCTCATGGCTGGAGTTAATCAGTTCAGCATCAGTTTAGCACCAGAGAGGCTTTGTTGATTTGCGCATGCAGAGGATTTGGCCTCAGTGCCCAGCCGATATTGTTTGACAGCAGATAATGAATGCAGCATGTCGTGCTTGCTTTTCCTGTCCTTCTCTGGAGCTCCAGTGTTACTGACCTGAAAACATTTTCCCACTATTAAACTTTCAGTCAGGACATAAGTCCTTTTCAAGATGCTGAGCACCACATGATGCCTTCTCTTTGTGTGGGAACAGCTCTGCTGTACCAAGAGGAGGTGTGATCTTGACTTATGGGAGAGAGATTCCTTGTGGTACTGACTCATACGCTGTACGTTTGCGCTCATTTTCACATCTTCCTCCTGATCCTGTTTTAGGCTGCGTTTCCATTACTCCTCCACCCTGGGGGAGGAATCCTCAGCCAGCACTGCTCTAACCCGGAAACCACAGAGGATGAAAAGACCTTTCATAGCAGTAATGATGCCATGTTCCTCTCCTCTGCAGCTGCATTCTGAAAACAATAGATCAGGAGGCAAAGTCACCACCCACAAGCAGAACTTGCAGCTCTGCAGCTATCGGGGACTGGTGCTATCTGGCCTAATGCAGATGCCAGAGAACATACTTCCTATTGACACCAGGGAACAACACGAACCAAAACTATAACCTAATCTAGGGTGAGAACAATGTCTATTTTTGCATACTTAGCAAGGATAGGCTCGGGCCATGAGCTGGGAAATAGCTTTGTCCACACCCTAAAATCATCACATGTTTGTAATTAGCTGTTTGGGTCAAGCTATTGTAAAGACTATGGAATGTCTGCAAAAAAGGTGGTCAATGCACTCCACTTCTAGTACCTTGATAGATACCCATGCCTATGCACATATTCCAGCTCCAGTGTCCATGAAAGGTTCCTCATAAAACAGATAGGAAGACACATGGAAGCACATCCAGCAGTTTGGTGACTGTTGTTCAACACAAAGCGTAGAAGAACAAGTTGAAGGCTATGCACTGATGACCTCCTTTTACTACAGTGTATTGCTAGGCCAGGTTTAGCTGTGCACTTCTGGACTGAAGTGCTCCTTGGGTCTTGCTTTTCCAGCTTGGACAGCACTTTTGAACTGGCAAAGGGTAGGTGATTGACATCAGACAGAAGGCTTGATTTTATCAAGGCTTTGGCATGCCACTTGCTGGAAAATCTATTCCAGTAAGTGCCATCCAGTGTTATTAAATGTGGCACGGAAAGGTAAACTAAGACCCTGCCAAGGAGCTGCCACTCTGGACTTGTTTGCTCTCTGCTCGTATAGGCAGGCCTGATGTTAGTCATCAATGGGAAAAGGTCAGTGGGACTAGGAGGGGTCTGGCTCCATCTGGCTTTAACCTCTAAAAGCCCCAGTCACGTAGCAGCAGTGTAAACCTGTAAGCTTAGTATGTAAAAATCCAGCTCTTCCTTCTCTTGGACAGGTTCAACAGCATGAATTGGAGGTAAACTATGACTTAAATGGCATTTCATGTGCTCTTTCTATGCCAGTGCCGCCAACAGGAGGGGTATAGGATGGTGGTGAAAAATCTCCGTGTCCAAATGAGGCACCAAAGTGCCTGTGGAAAGTCTTTCTGAGCTCCCCCAGAGACTGCATTTCAAACCTTGTACTAATTGTTTTCCTCTTGACACGCTGTGGGTTCACTCTCATAGCTGCCTGTGGCTTTATAATCTTCTCTGGACTGCAGTGCTCTGCTTGGATTTCTGTGTGACCTGTCCTGTGCCAGGCAGAAACCTGCAGGGTCATGCAAGGTACCTGTGCTGAGCTGGGAACACGGGAGTGGGTTATTTCTTCTGAGTCGAGTGGGTCCCTAAAGTAAGGACCTCATTTCAAACAACATTTGGCACAGCAGAACGCGTTTGTCTTCTCCAACATGCGAAGTAGGAAAGAGCTATTTTTTCCCCCGACATGGAAAGGAAACAGGAGAACTGAGACACCAACACCCACGTCTGTGAAGGCATTTAAGCACTTGCTGGGATCCGCACATCGTGGCCAAGTGGTTTGTTGATCGTCACACGCAGCCTGGGACAGCAGGTGCCTAAACCCCGTGTTTCCAACGTCCTGAGGTGCAGCCCAGAGACCGCAGGGTCAGGTTTCTCCAGAGCTCCTTGCAGGACCAATCCCAGGAAGGGGATGATGCTGTGTGTGCCAGTTTCCCTGCTGATTTCCATGGGTTAAATCCCTGCAGACACTTTTCCACCCCATGCCGTGCAGTTGCCTAAGCAGAGGCTGCTCTCAGCACCACTCATCCCTCGTGGGTCCCACCTGTTACTCCAAATCTGGCGGCGTTTCCTCATCTTCCCTTCATCCCCATTTCATCTTCTGTAACTACATCTCTGTGCCCTGTTCCCTCCTGCTATGTAGAAACTTGGGCAGTCACATGGGGACGTACGGGGTCACTTGTACTCCCCTGACCCTGTAAATGTAGAAGGGTCAGTTTATTTCCAGAGATCGTGGTTTGCATATTGTTTTCCTTTCATTATTTTATATGTCAGCTGGAAGGGCTCTGTTTGCTCCCTTCAGCAACAGCAAGGAAATACCCAACCTGTTTAGAAAAACTTAACTCTGGAGACCTGGAGAAATCTTTGGATGCAAGATGCGTGCTGAACTCTGTGTGACCCTCTGAAGAGACACATTAGCTCAAAATATTAGTTAATGTTTCTTAGTGAAGATAAGAGAATATTAGAGAAAATATACAAGGCTTTCAGTCAGAGGTCCCTGCGCAGCCCATTTCCCATTGAAATCAAATGGCCAAAATGAAGAGGTCAGCAGAAGTTTGCTTGAATTCGCATTGAGGAAAACAAGGAAAGCTCTTTGCTCACTCCAAGCAGTGCTGTTATCAGGAGGATCTTGTCATAACAGACTGAGGCTAGGATTTTCAAATGCAGTTAATTGGTTTGCTTGCTTGCTTGAAGCATGCTGAGCAGAGCCACTTTTGGGAAGGTGTGAGAAACAGTGGAGCACCAAGGATCCCCATGCTAGTCCTGGGGGACTTAACCAACACCCTAAGGCTGCTTTGAAGCCTTTGATCCATCCACTGTCAGATCAAACTCCAGGGATAAATTAGGGAATTTTGACTTGGACCAGCACAGATGGAGTGTGCATCTTGAGCATTGCCATGTTCTTGTCCCTTTTTGTGCCGAGACAGTCACGTGGAGGCCAAAGAACGGAGATGCTTCATGTTAGCTTCAGGATTTCAGGATGAATTGAGCTTACCAAGACAGGTGGTGAGTGCAGGGACCTAAGGAGTTGTGCTCAGAAGGCAAGGTTGAAGGACTCCTGCGGTTCGCAATACTACTTGGGAACTGGATAGTCAAGTACTGCCAGTTCCTAGATCAGTTTAAAGTTAATAGAGTGATGGCTGGTGCCCAAACATCCTTGTAATCCTTCATTTGCAGGCAGTTTTCAACACAGAACAGACAAAATAAAATGTTTGTTTAAAAGCAACACACCCTGCAGGTCTCTGTCCTTGCCACTGGGTATATGAAGTTTAAAACACAGAAAAGAAACCCTATATAAATAACGTAGTTGGAGAACCTTGAAAGTGGCAAGAATGTGTGAGACTTTGATGCATTTTTATCCTTTTAAAACAAAACAGATGCTGAGGGGAGGCTATAAGAAGGCGTCTCAGAAAGACTGGTGCAAAAACACTGAAAGAACTGAAAAACTTGCATTTTCCAAGAGAACAAGCAAGGAAGTGGTCCTGCAGACTGTGGATGTGGAAATGCATGTTATAGAAATGCCATGATCTGAAATTGCAGACTTGGGAATGAAATGAGTGCATGGAATGCTCCATACATTACTACTCTGAGTCTGAAAAGAAGTTTCAGATGAACTCAAAGGGATGATTTTCACATCTTCAAGCTTACTTGGGAGATTGCCTCCAAGCTGAAGAGCCCTTGCTTGAAGTAAAATCATTACTAGTCCATGGGCATAATCCACCTGCAAACCCTACGTGTGCTTGTGTCCTTTTCATAAAGCCTGTTGCCCCAGTGGGTTTCTAACTCCATCTTTAAGCCATTCTTGATTTCTGTGGAAAGCAGTGTACAAAAACATACTGTAGGAAAATGAGGTGGTGGTTACTTTCAGCCCTGTTCTTTACAAAAGGCTTTTCCTAACATGGGTAGTCTTTAAGGGAACATTTAGGGGGTTTTTTTGGGGGGTGTGGGGTGGATAGTCTCAGTCAAACCCAGACCCACATTCATTTTATGAATCTTTGTACTTATCCAACCAATTACCAGTTCATTTAAGATCATCATCATTTTCATTTAAAAGCACTGTTTCTATACCTGTGGTTACTTCCTAAATAGCAAGTAGCTGCAGCAGGATTTTACAACAGCAGTCTTTGGCAATTCACAAAAGACTGCATTTTTCAGGCTGTGGTGGATTCATTTGCAATGCCCTTATGCTGTTGGTATTATGCTTACTTTAACGATGTGGCAGTAGGAACATAACATTTTATCCACAATCAGCAGGTCCCATCCTTTCTTACTTGGCTGATGATGCCTTGTAACTCCACTGCTCATACACACTGACAAACTGACTCTGTATCTACCATTAGTTACAACTAAGAGTAAAGTATGAAGTAAGGCAAGAAACAATGAACAGCAAATCCCCTGTAAAGAAGAGACTTGTTTCCCCAGGGATGCACATCTGATTTGTCACTCTGAGTTTCCCCCATCAAACGCAGTTCTGTGGGTGCCAGCAGAGTCCCACCCATGTGCAATGCAAAGAGACCAAGGTCCGGCTCCACAGGGATGCTTTGTAATGTCCTGAATGCACAACTTAATCCTGCAAGTGATTACAATGCAAAGCAGGGAGAATAATGCAGTCTTGAGTTTCTGGCTCTTTGACTCCATCCCTGTCTTGGACAAAATTTCTCTTGTCTCCAAGGAGTTAACTGAGTACAGATCTGAGTGTTCTCCACCCTAGAGTTTAGTATGAATTTATAAAAAAAATAATAAAATCCAATCCCTTCAGCTATGAAAATTACCCTCATTTGTCTATAAATAGGCTTAACCTCTTAAACTGTGTCAGATGCTGCTGATTCACCAATCTGATCTAGATCTTCACATGGTCTCTGCTCCTACAGCTCCAGGGCAAATGACTCATGCTGTTCCAAGTGCCATATCCCACCGAGCCTGGCAGTACCAGGATTCTGCTAGCAGTGTGTCTGCAGATTCCTACTAAAACCTGGGCAGGGATTTTCTCCTGATCAAGCTGAGCTCCCCAGCACCCTGCAGCCACAAAGCGCTAGGTTGCTTTTATGTGAAAATTCATCTATTTTCATTATTCCAGCCACAAATCAGCAGAGAATGTATTCCAGAATCAAATATGATAAAGGCAAAACCCTACTGATCCATGTAATCACTTCCCCAGCTGCATCTCCCCTCCCTGGTGACAGTCCTAGGAAGATCGGCCTGCACTGCCATTGAAATTGCTTTGGAAATATGAAAGGGAAATGCCAAAGTATTTTCAATTATCCAAGTGGCTTTTTTAGTTTGTTCCTGGAAATCAGAGAGCCCTGAGCTGTCTGAATGTTCTCTCACTCTATAAAGCATTTTTCTTTAGAAGCAGAACGGATCCACTTTCCCACTTGTATGCCCATTCCTAGATTTCTCCCAAACCTTCTGCTACCTTTCCTGGGGAAAAGTCTAGATGTTGAAAAGCAGGGTAAAACCTGCTTTCCTGGGTGTGTTTTAGGGTAATGGTGCCCTTCTGGCTATGGGGCACCTGGGGACAGAAGAGGTTGGTGTAGCCATGTGTTGCCTGAGTTTCCAGGAACCCTGGGCCTTGGCACTTTCTTGATGGCATTTGTGTGCTGATCTGTGGGAATGGCTGTGGACCAGGGAGCCACAGGGAAGAAATGATTCGTCTTTTTTGAGGTATACTTCAGGTGTCCAGTTTACAGCATAAGGTGTTGCTCTTTCCTAACGAATGAGCTTTGAAACTCCAGCTGATGATGCTCTGAGGGTCATCCATGTCCTCTGCTCTGGATCTCTTGTAAGCTCTTTGGAGTAAGGACTCGTGCATTTTATGCTGCCATCACAAATAACAGACTCTCAGCTTTAGATCCGTGATTGACTGTGCATGTCGCATTTCATGCCATTAAAAACATAAGCTCAAGCTTGGAAGGGTGAACATGCTTTTGGCTTCTCTGCCATTTGTATTTCAGTCTGCAGTACTTCTCCCACAGCATGTTGCTGTTTTTCTCTTGAGAAAATTTCCAGAGCCCTCTATTCCTGGAGAAGAAACAGACTACATTTACCAACATTTGTTCCAAGTTATAATGAGCAGAAAGACAACTTTTGTAGGCTTTAAACAGAGTCTCTCAGCTAGGAGCCTTCAGGGCTTCAGCCAGCACCTCCCAAGCCCAAAGACTGCCTTCTTTTAAAGGTCTGAGTTAGCCATTAAATATCACAGTGTCTCGAAGAATGTCCATAGGACCTTTCTGCTTTCCTCCTCAGTCAAGACTTGAGCTCGTGCCCAGTTATGCTGCTGGGAGTCTTCTCCTTAGGATGCCATGGCTGTAGGTGCATTTCTTAAACAAGCATGCCATAGGTAGGGGAAATTTGGGATCCCCATTAATGGCTAATTCAGGTGCAAGCTCCACTGCAAGGGAGTCCCAAGGCCAAAAAATGGCCTGAAGCATATGGAGACACCATTGACACAGCCTGGATGATGAGGAGCCTTTTCATGCTATTGCACAGGATGAACCCCACATCAACACCTTAGAGAGGAATTGCTCTCTGCCATCAGCTTCCTATCTGTGAACCTCAGTGCATGGCAGGGGAGTCTCTTCTGGTGGCTCATGCCTTTGTATGTCTCAAAGGGATGCTGTCCTGCCAGTTGGCAGAGGGCAATAGCCATGTGAGCCCTTCACCCCCTGGGCTGGCTCCCCGTGTCACGCTTGCCATGGTCCTCATGCCAGAGGCAAAGTTTTCTGAACAGGGGCCATATTCTGCAGAGCTGTCTCTAAGAGTAAGAGCCCTACCCAGGGAACAGATAAACACAACAGTGTTTGAGCCTCTGGTACTCTTTAATGTCATCTTCAGGGAAATATATGTGTCATAACAACATAAAGCAGGCATAGTTCCCTTGCTTTCGATCTGCTTGGTGCCGGGGTCCACGTCATTTCAGCATCAAAATAGATCCAGAAAGTTCATGGTAACTTTGCTCTCCCAAGAACTGCCTCTTTTGCCCTCTTGGTTTGTACTTGTCTCTAGTCTTCTTCACCCTTTTTGGGGATGTCACGTACTGTTACGGTTAACATCTAATTTTCACTGGAAGCCCTTGGGAATTGGGCCCTTATCTCCACATACCATGCACATCAAAACGGTTTAATCAACCCTATTAATTCCAGGGCTTGCTGCTGCTCTGGATAAAACACTGCACTTTCCCAGCACTGAAGCTTTGTAGCCAAGTTTCACATTGCAGCACCCTTTATGCAGTTTGTCCTCCGGGCTGGACATGTTCCCCTGCAGTGACCCGGCTCTCATGGAGAGGTGTCAGGGCTCTGCTCTAAGGCTCAGATTGGTTTTGGCTGATTTGCTACACCAGGAGCACCCCATCAGCTTGAAAATTTGGACTTGAGAGTCCTTGGTGTCATTTCCCGTCCACCTCCTAACATGGGCACAGGGCACCTGCAGAGCACATCTGCCCAGTTGTTTGGCCTCAGAAGGTATCCAAGAGCAGGGAGAAACCTTGGAAGACCAGGGCAAAGCTCAGGGGATGTCATTACAGCTGTGGCACTGAAGGAGCTGAGGAAGGGGCCATGCCTTTGGCCTTGTCCTAGCTTGCCTGCTGTAGGGAGGGGTGGTGGGACACGGCTTATTCATCAGAATACACAGGTTGATTGAGAAACACAACTCAGAGGACCAGACATGGGAGGATTAGATACAGGAGGATGGTTTATAGACCTCTTCCTGGCCAGATGAAGAAGTGGACCAGATTCTGCCAGCTTTTCCCGCCTGCAGCAGTATTTTACTCCCTGTCTCACCACACTCTAAAGCCAAACATCTCCAACAGCTGTGGGGACGCCTTGTGTTTAAAGCAGCCAACGAAGAGCCCAGGGCTGCAAGAGACACGTTGCTCCTTGCTCTTCTCAGAAGGGGTTCTTGCAACACGGAAGAAGCGCAGGCAAAGCAAGCGCCCCAGGGAGAGAAGTGACAAGCGGCAGCTGGTGCCGGTGGGTGCTGTGCCGAGTGACAGAGCAGTTGGGCTCCTCAATACTCTGCTACTATTTTGGAAACTTCAATAAACACAAGGGGCCAGATCAGTCTCTCAGTGCTCCAGCACAAACCTGGAGAAGCCCTTTTCACTCGATTGCAACGGCAGCCTGAGACACCGGTTTGTCCATAGGCACCATGCCCTGTTTGGACCCTGGGCAAATTCATCCAAAATAGCTGCTGCAATCACTGTTAGCACTTCACTAATGAGCAGGTCTTGGCTCCTTTAGACTGCACCAAGGAATCCATGCCCATTTGTGCCACGGAGAATATGACTTTTTAACTTTGTGTGGGAGCTTTCAAGCAGCTGGAAAATAGTATAGATGTTTATGTTTTTAAGAAGGGATTGGTTTTGCTGCTCTCAATTATTAATGTCTCTCAGGTCAGGCTAAGGAGCAATGCCGGGGATAAATTACCCTGTACACTATTCATATATACTCTCCCCATTGTTTCCTTCTCAAGTAGAGGATTCACCCTGCAGTGAACTCCTTGGCGTTTGGAAAGAAAAGGGACTGACAAAGCGATGAACTCACGGTGCTCGTTTGTTTATGCATTGACATCTTCCCTACTTTGTCAGGTGTGTTTAATCAAGAAGAAGCAGGAAATGCATTGTAATTATAAACATGTTACTGCACAAGAAGAAGGCTGCCCTCGGAGAGGACTGTATTGTTTGATAAATGGTTCCAGTGAAAAAACACAGGCTTAACCTACCGAGTTCTTTGCTGAGATCAAAGCAGAGCTGCCTGCCACCATGGGCTGCCTGTGCAGCAGGATTGCACTGGGGGAAGTGGAAGAAAGTTAAAAAGAAAAAGCAATGTCCTCCTTTTCTTTTCTTTTTTTTGCATGAAACTTTCCCCATTATAAAAAATGACTCAAACATTAAATATTTGCTGTTAAAATCAGCTCTGAGTTTGCACTGGGGGAAGTGGAAGAAAGTTAAAAAGAAAAAGCAATGTCCTCCTTTTCTTTTCTTTTTTTTGCATGAAACTTTCCCCATTATAAAAAATGACTCAAACATTAAATATTTGCTGTTAAAATTAATAGAATTAGTGAAGAACCCAGCTGAGAACACAACAATTAGGACCTGCTCCAAAGCCCCTTGCTGAAGCCCATGGAGAGACTTATTGTTTTCGGTGGGATCTGGTTCAGGATCCTGGTGAGCTGAAGCAAAGATAGAGTTATGGAATAACCCTGGGAGATCCTGGATCTCCTGCAGTCTTTCCATGTGACCCTGCCCAAACTTGCAAGCATTTGTTAATCACGAGCACAGTGGAACCCACGGCAGTAATCTGCTGTGAAAACCAGAAGTCCTTCTGGGTTGTGAGACCAGAAGTGCTGTAGGTAAGATGCAGAAGGGGTTTCTTGCCCTTCTCAGCACTGTGAGGCTGAGCCATGGCCCTGCACTTAAATAAACTAAAACCAAAACAGACAAACTGGAAATTGTCCAGAGGAAAGCAACAAAAATGATCAGAGGTCTAGAAAACATGACTTATGAGGAAATATTGAAAGGGCTGGGTTTGTTTAGTCTACAGAATTCAAAACATCCCAATAAACTTTAAAAATGTAAAAAAATATATGGTATCAAACAAGTGTAATTGTTTGCCTCTTATCTCTGTGGGGATGGCAGAAGGTACAGCAAGGAAGATTTAGGATAGATGGTATTAAAACCTGTGAGGTTAATAAGGCACTCACGTGGGTTACTTAGGGATGGAACAAAGTGAAAATCTCACGGGAGATTTTCAATGTGTTGGACAAGTACTTGCCGTGAGGGTGACATGCTGTCCCATGGGGCAGGCTGCTTGCAGCCATGTGGTCCTGTGCTTTCCATGATGCAGTGACTGTCTTGGGACACCCAAGAACAAGACCTTAGAAGTGATGATCCTTCACAGCACTCCCTGATGTGAAAAAAAAACAGCAGCAGGTGCTCAGCCTTTCTAAAAGGTGACCCCCAAATCAATGACCCTTTCTTAAACCCCTCTTGTCCCTGGTCTCCAGGGTTATTAAATAAAGTGCAACAAATTCCCACCTCTTCATGGGGCTGCCATTGTATCTGTGAAATCCAAAGCTTGAATATTAGGATGATGAGACATCTGGAAAAGCATGTGGTGACTCAGAAAATGTTCCAGGTAGTGGTGGCCTTGCAGATCCTGCTCAGGAAAGTCCCCTACTGACAGTGGAGAAAGGGGTACCTTGGTCAGCCTTTGATAGAAGTGCTTTTACCTGTAACACCACTAGATATGACAACTGCAAAACACTTGGGGTGGTAATAGGTATTGCTCTAGGTGGGCTGGGTGGTGGCCAGCACCTGATTAGGGAGGCAGCATCCCTTCTCTCCATAGTGTCTGTCCCAGGCCTGCATATCGCCTGCCCTGAAGCTGCATCACTGTGACCAAAGTGACCCTGCCAGCCCTCATCTGCCTCGGTAAGGCTCAACACTGTTCCCTGCTTTCAACCCTTTTTGCAAAGGTGCCCAAAAGCTTTGGTTATAGTTTGCATCAGATTGACCAAGGGGCAGAAGTCTGTCAGAAACCAGGCTTTGTATTTACTGCCCCGTGAACCCAAATTCTTTGAATTATGGGCACGAGGCAAGGAGTTTGAGAAGGGAAGGAGCACAGGGTTGCAGCCAAAGCAGAGCTGGCCATAGCCCTTGGCATCTTCAATGACTTGGGGGTGACATGAGGGTTCCCCGAGGGCCAGGGGAAGAATGCTTTACTCAGCGCTGTTTCAACTGTGCCTCTCTTTGTGCTCCCCATTTTCTGTCCAGCTACAGCTGTGCAAGGTACTATTTGGTTGGAGCATGAATGCTGAGAAAATCACTAGTTATATGATATGGGAATTAAAAAAATCTGTTTGCTTCCAAGCATAAACCAATGACTGTGGCAGTAGTTTGCAAACATGGTGTTACAGCCCCAAGTCAGCTCTTTTCTCTCAGTTCTGGGTACAGTCACGAGCCTGGCAGGAATCTGTGTCAGCTAAAATGCATGGCAGCAACTGGCGTCTCCTGGAGTTTTGGAGCTGAGTGGGGTCACAACAGGAAGGAGTTTGGGAAGGCAGCACTGCAGGGTTAGGAATAAACATCTCCCCAGGGCAGACTTTCCATAATTGGCCATGACAAGGCTTCTTTCTCCAGAAAGCCAGAGCTGGTCTGTGAGGAAGCAGAATGAATCACTGCTCCATCCAATCTGGCAAGTGCCATGGTTTAGCCTTGCTTTGCACAGGGAGGGGATGATGATATAGACTGAAAGACAGAGAAGAAACACAGCCAAAGGCTTCCGAGCTGGGAGATGAGTTTGGGTTTACACTCATATTTTGCAGGTTTACTCAGATCCTTAGAAGGAAACCCTGGCAAAAACCACTGGTACAAAAACAATTCCCTTTATCAACAATGCAGAGGGAACAATGAAGACTCCTGAACACAAACCTCATATAAACAATAATAACCATTTTATTTTGCATTGTTAAACCAGCAGTTGATATGCAGCACTTCCTTCCAGCCCCACACTTCATTAACTATTTCTGTCATCCTTCTGCTCCCAGATACACTTTTGGGGGGGGGATCTTCGTGGTTGGAGTTGGTGTCCTGCAACATGGTGGTGACCACATGGCTGTGCAGCCTTCAGTGAAGAGGAAGGTTGAGCATGGTTTCCTCATGCCAACTTGTACCCTTTGAAAAGTCCCACTATCTTTGACATATGAGGGGGAAAAAGAGTGTTACTTCTGCCATCTTTTCTCCAGATGGTGGTCATCAGTGCAATCTTTAGAGCTCCTTGCTATCTCAGCAATCTTACCAAGCCTGGTGACCAGACAGCAGTTCGCAGCCTGTTCAGTATCTGATGATTAATCCCCTCCCTTTAAA
This sequence comes from Nestor notabilis, assembly GCF_000696875.1. NCBI lineage: Eukaryota > Metazoa > Chordata > Aves > Psittaciformes > Psittacidae > Nestor > Nestor notabilis. The sequence goes on from NW_009918917.1 coordinate 29,669, forward strand.
AATATGCACTTAGTGGCAGAACCCCATAAAAATATTGGTGGAGCCAGAGCTGCTTTGCCAAGTGGCAGACTTAGGCTTGCTCTTCTTGGAAAGCTGGTTTCCTGTCACTGGCTTTCTCTCATCATTGCTTTCCAGCGGTTTGGAGAGAGGAGAAAGGGAAAAAGAAAACGTTCCTCCCCAATACCTCTTCTCTTTTACATCCCCTTTCCCCTATGTGTCCTCTCTGCTACTCCAGTTTTCAGGAATTCCATCAGCCGAAAAGCTTCCTAACTAACCCCACTTTTATGTTTGATGCAAAAGGAGAAGAAAAATCCCTGCAAAACAAGATCCCTTGAAAAAGAAGATGCAGAACATCTTCATTTCCATCCCACCTTCTCCCGCTCCTTCAGAGTTGGAACAAAAGTCTTCCCTGCACTGTTGAAAGAGCAGTAGCTCAAAAAGTCAAATCTGCATCTTGTCACAGTGTTAGAATTCAGATCAAAGCATCAGCCTTTTGCTAATTTCTCATTTGATGTTAGGAACATTCATATTTTATTCCTGAGGAGATGACTACTGTAGCTAATGCAGGCAGCTGCTGCTGGGCTGGATACAAGACTAGAGCTTGGGGCTTCCTATTCTAAATGCTCCCACCACTGGAAATGGAAGGCTTGGTCAGCACTGAGCAGCAAAGGGCTGCACCGTGCAGCTGAGTTTGCTTGCTAGCAAATGCAGGTTACCCAGATCTTACTTCCACTGGAGATGTCAGCATTCCTATTCACCTCTCATTTTAAAGTCTGCACGAGGCCAAATCCTGTGCCAGGTTCTTACCCAGTATCTTTTCCCTGTTTTCTGCTGAGATTCTAGGTGAGGTGCCTGGTCTGGATTTAGCAGCACCACATGCACCAGTCAGGTGAATACAGCATGAGCACAAGGCTCATGACCTTTCTGGCAGAGTGTTTAGGGAATGACTAATTGCCACCAGTGCCTTCCAGGTCAGGAGTTTGTGGGACCCCATGAGGATTCCCCATGTGCTCTCTGCAGAGGAAAGCAGGTCCTTTCTGTGCAGGAAAGCACAAAGTGTCCTGGGAAGTATCACAGGTTGCTTAGAGAAGGTTAGAACGGGGGACACACTGGAGTGTAAGGCACCCATGGTCAAAGAGTTTGTGCGGCAGTTTTCCCTTTGGTGTCCATGTGTCAGTCTCTGGATCATAGCAGTCCAAGGAATCCAAGTCCTCGATGACATTGTCCGCAGTGAGACATCGTCCTCCTGTGACATACAGCTTGTTCTTGATGACAGTGGCCCCATGGTGCATTCGTCTGTCCTTCATGTCTGCACATTTAACAAACTTGTTGCCTTTTGTGTCATAAGCAATTATTCTCCGGGTGTATCCTGAAGGCAATGCCAGAGGTGGAAGAGACAGATGTGAATTAGAGCTTATAGCCAGAAACTATATATTTCCTGCTAGTCTTCAATAAAACCTTTTACACTAGTACATAATTTGGCAGAATTAAGATATCTAAGCTGGGAAGTGATGATGTGTCACAAGAATGCCTGTCTGTCTGTCTTCCCTTCCTGTTTGTCTTCATCAAAGCACCTTGGCAGCCAAGGTTCAACAATCACCATAAAACCCATCAGATCAGACAAGCAACCTGTCAAACACAGTTTTCTGCAGGTGAACATCCCAAAGTATTTGTTTTCACTCTACAGACTCCTAAAGCATACAGAAACCAGTGGCACATGGGAAGGGAGCAACAATGCCACGTTGGGTTGGAGTCGTAGCTGTCTGCTGAATGGAGCTGGGCACTCAACAGCGCAGTGCACTGGTGCTCGCTCCACTCTCAAAGCCCTCAATGCCACATCCATGCTGGCTACCACCGCAGTGACCCAATGGACAGCTCTTCCATCAAGGGGTGAGGTAACCTTGCGTCTGCTGAGAGGTAAGGGCTGGTACCATGTCTGTTGCCCTGGAGCAACGTGGGTGTGGAAGCTTGGTATCCACCAGCATCTTGCCCATGTATCCCTGTAGATAATCAAGAGCGCCCATGGCAAACAACCTGCTTTGACCCATGTTTTGTGGGACTTGTAGCCATGTCCCATAACAAAAAATCAAGGCCTCTTTTGCTTAGGCCAACCCACTTCCCTTTGTTATGATGTGACCAGTCATTCAAAGAGGACCTGAAATGTGATGAAAGCAGTTTTTAAGACAAAATGTTATTTTTGTGGGATTTACTGTTGATAAACTAAGAGTGTTTGGCCAATGTTTTGGCATAGAGTTTGGTAAATAAAAGCTGACCATGGTGAATCACTCTACTTTCAAGCAAAATGAAAGATGTTTAAAATTATCATGAATTTCTGTGGCTTTTGTTAGATAAATACAAAATAAATCAAGATCTTAAGCTTAGCAGCAGGAGGCTTGTGTCAATACATACTCTTGATATTAATGCATCTGAAGATAAGAGAGTTGGAAATACTGTATTTTGGGCACTCTGGTCTGAGGTCAGGGTAATCTAACACACAGGATCTTGCTAGTCTTGGACCTTTTGACCCAGCTGTCCCTTATTCTCACTGCAAAGGGTAGCAGTGGCCTCCCACTGAGAGATGACACCCCGTTTGAGTCCTGTGTCATTTGGGTTCAGTTCTCTGCTCTGCTAAACCTTCCCTATGTCTAATTCTCCCTTAAATAATCTGACACACGCTTCCTCATGCCAGCCTGAGGTCAGGGGAGATGCAGTAAGGACGGTAGAGTGCTGAGCTACCAATGACACCGATTCATCTAAGTGCCACGGGCAGAAGCTGATCCTCAGGTTGAAAAAGACACTGAGAACTTTCCCCTCTGCTGCAAGTGTTTCACACCCCTCTCAGGACATTTCACAGTTACCCCCGGCAGGCAGCTGCAGGACTAATTGACCCCTCAGAGCCCTGCAGCACACTCATCACAACAAGCTGTCCATGGCCTTGTGGTAACTGTGCTCTCCACCCTTCCAAGAAGAGCAGTGAGGCAGGGCCGGGCTGTGAGTCACCAGGGAAGGAGCAGGACCCCCATGCCCTTGGCTTCTTCCCATCTTCTGCAGAGCAGTAACTTGCATTGGCTTCTCCTCAGTTTCTCCCCATCACTTGGAGTAAGAACATGCCTTGTGGAGAACTTGTCCCCACTTCCATGGCCATGAGACCCCATGAGAAGCTGCAAGACCCAGCAGGAGCTGGGCAGAGGGAGAGAGGAGAGAGGGTGAAACAGAGCCCTTACCACCTACGATGATAATCTTGTCTCCAATCATGACAGCTGGTGCACAGACATTCTTCACCACTCTGGTTTCCATCCGAAACCACGTATTCCTGGAGACATGATAAACCTGACAAATAAATGAAGACACACACACAGCTGTTTATGTTGCATTTTAACTGACAATTGTAATTACAGAGGAACTTATGGGTTGTATTTTGTCCTAATTAATGCAATCCCCTGGCTTAAGCCGAGAATTTATCCACTTCCTTTCCTAATATGTCCCCTTGGAAAGTGGTGTAGTTTTCCAGGCTTGTGGGCTCAAGGGTTGCTAGCACATGCACGAAGGCAGAGTGTATCTGCAATATGCAAGCTTCTCACCTGTAAATATTTGCATGGCCATTAAATCACTCTAAGACCTTGATAATGCTTTTCCAATGTGCAAGGTGTCTAACTTAACTTCCCAGTTATTCTGTGTATTGCTGCCTTAGCGATTTCCTGGGCAAGCAAACCTCAACTTCACCTAGCTCAGCTGGCAGCCACAGGGTTTGCCCAGTTGCTATATTTGTGCTGGTGGCTGGTATGCACTGAGATTGGCAAAGCGACTTGTTAATGAGACTTAGAGTAGTATCTAAGTCATCAATTTATGTGAGAAAAAGAGCTGTTGCCAGATGATGATCATTCAGTCACCCATATCTGGGAGACACAAACTTCTATGTCACGTCATCTGCTTCTTAATATAGCAAATATCTCCAGGACATCTCCCTACTAACTGATAGATATTTCCTTCCCCCTGATAATCAAGATGCATTATCACCACCAAAAACTATTGCTCATGTGCTGTCTGACTTTCATGATCTTTCTTAGTTAAACCACCTAAACCAGTGAAAAACCCACATGGGGAAAGTAACTCTACAACGTTGCTAAAGCATCAGATCAGATAAGAAAGGATTTCATGTATTTTTTCCTCCTAATAGAGTGTAAGCCCTGAAAGCAGGCAGCGAGCCAGCGACATGTGGCAGGAGTCACATTTTTAACACAACTGTTTATATGAAATAACTGTCAGGATAAGTCCTGGCCCTTTGATAAGTGAGAATCTAATCGCTGTAACAACCGTGGATCTTTGTTTTGCTGTGAGCGAGCAGATGTGTGGCTGAGACCCATCTCAGCTGCCAAGTGGAAAGCACTGATTTAGGTGAGATTGGCTACAGGCATGAAGCCAAGCAGTGGGGCTGGCTGCTGCCTGTCATAGCATCACCTGCAGCAGCCCTGGCCCCATTGCCCACTAGTGGCAGAGGTGACTGACACCCAAAGAAGTGTCTTGGGGCTTGTGCCTGAAAAACATTCAGAGGCTTGCAATGCTCCTTGTGGACAAGACTTCCCTGAAGCCACGTGTCAACTCATCCTGCCTGTGGCTGCAACTCACAATAAAGTGTTTCTGGGGGGTTGATTTCCTCACGATGGTAACGACCTGCTGCATACCTTAACTGGAACTGCCTATGACAAGCAGGACTGACCATTACCTGGATCAGCCGGACAGGGTTTTGCATAATGTCTTCTCCCCCAAAGAGGTAGACCCTCTGATCTTTGGCAGCAACAGCAGGGTGAAGGACAGCAACAGGCATGTTTGCCATGCTCTCACTGGTGTTGTAGACGCTGTCGTATCTTTCCACATAATTCAGGATTTCCTGGTTTTCGCCAATTCCACCAAATGATAAAATGTAATTTTTATAAGCCAAGCTTCTGTGGGAGTAACGTGGAACTAACATGTGCTCAACCAACCTCCACTGGTTGAGTTTGAGGGAGTAAATGTAAATATTACCACTGACCGGGCTTTTCTTATTGTTAACAGGCATCCCTCCAAGCACATAAATATTGCTGTGCAAGCTCACTGCAGAGGCTTTGTACAGGCGCATGGGAAGTTTGGCCAGGCTTAGCCATTGGCTTGTCTTGTCATCATAGAGCAGGACTTCCCTTGTTGTCTGCTGGCTGTCCTTCCTGCCACCAATGATGATGAGGAACTCTTGGTTGGAGTACCTGCGAGGGACATGCAGCATGGGCTTGATGTCCGGTGCGTTGGTGCTGTACAAGGAAAACATATGTCTCCAAGCTGACTCAAGGATGCTCCTGCAAGTGGGTGAGGACTGAACAAGGGAGTCATTGGCAATGAAGTGGAAGAAAAAAGTTGGATGGACGTACTGAAGCCGGACCTTCTTGAACAACTCTTGGATGTAGCCTTGTCTTGCCTGGAGGTCATGCCGGATCCAGACCATCAGTGTCTCAAAGACCTGCTCCTCCTCTCCGCAGAGCTCATCATCCCCAAGGTAATCAATGAGCTCCAATGGACAAAGCTCCTTCAGGTCGTCAGAGGAGGCCACCTCAGGAAAGCATTTCAAGGCCATAGCCTTGGCTTTCTTAGTCAGACTTTGGCAGTTCAAGACTTTTGCTAGTCTGAACATGCTCAGACAGTTGTCAGGAGTCAGCTTGTCCTGCAGGTAGGCAGAGCAGGCCTCGAACAGCTTAGCATACTGCAGCATGGAGGCTGTCTCCAACAGGCACAGGACATTCTCAGCGGATATAAGAATCTCCCCTGTGTAAATGTAAAGGATGATCTGATCCAAAATCTCGGCGTTGATGCCCTTCAGGATGACTTTAGCCTGGCGACTCTCTCTGAAGTTGTTACAGAACATCGCCTTGAAGTATGGACTGCTGGAAGCCAGCACGTTTCGGTGGCAGGGGATTTCAAAGCCCCCAGAGCAGAGGGTAACATCAGTCAGCATCCTGCTCTGCCGCAGAGCATTCAGCTGCCTCAACAGTTCAGAGGAGAAGTCCTGGTCTTTGAAGAGAATCTCCTCAGTGGATCCTTCGTCCATAGCAAAATAGGACTTGGCAGAAAAACACCTCAAAATTTTTAGCAGTTTTTATTGAAATATCCAACTTCAAGGGAACAAATCAGGACTTTGATGTTGCTCTAAATACCCATTCACTGTTATGCATAAAAACGAAACATGGGTTAAGCACAGTGGGAAAACCATAAAGAAGCAAAAAGATCACTAGACCCTTTAATATTCTCATGAAGTTATCAGCTAGGTTGCAGCTCTGAGGTCAGCGCTGCCTGTGTCCCTGGCAAGAAACAAAAGCACTGAAGTTATCTCACTGATTTGGGATTAAAGCTGGATGGCTGAAGCAATTGGTTTATTCGTTTTAATCACAATGAATAAATGTGCCTAGACATTTATTCACTATTTTTAAGTATTAGCAGTTTAGTAGCTTGTGCCTCTTTCCCCTAGAATTAGTCACTCCCAAAGAATGTAAATCTGGCAGAGCCGAACTCTGCAGCAGGGAAAACGAAACCCTAGAGACGGGAATCTTCATTAAAGCAGTTATTTATTAACTCTGCTTAGCTGTGGGGTTTTTATGTTAATCAAGACACGCAATGACTAAATTAAGTGCCAGCAGAACAATAGGATGAGTATCTATTGTCATGGCTAACTGCTCAACCTGCAGTGCAACGGTAAGGTAGAAGCGTTTACCTTCTCTTGTCCTTCACTGCATGCACTTACTTTCTGTCGTTTATTCTCTGCTGAGATTTTCCATAGCTAGAGCCTGGATAAAAGCCTATAAACCCACAGGACGTTTCTTTCAGTAGGTAAGTGATTCATAGTGGGTGATTTCTGGCCGTGTTTACTCTGCAGTCACTTTTGCCGCTCCCGGGAGCTGTGCGCAGGAGCGGCGCGGCGGTGGGGCATTGTATACATTCCAGCGCTAAGAATAGGGACACGGGCTTCTCGCTGTTCTCACATGTGACGCCGCGTTCCCTTTTGCAATGACCTGGCCAGGACTGAGCATGCCCGAGTGGTGTTTTTCTGGCAAATGTTTACATCTAATAAATAGACACAGAGAGGAAAGTTCACTTATAAAAGTCCTGGCTGTCCATTTGGAAACAGCAGCAGGACCCTGTCCTAAAGTGCCTGGGAACTCTAGAAGGCTGTAAACAGTCTGCAATGCCTTGCGCTAGGTAATGACTGTCACCATAGCTTCATGGAGAAAGAGGGAGAGAGGAGGGCTTCCAGGAATCCCGGTGGTATGGATCGTGTCTCCACCTTATGGGGAGATCTGGGGAGCGTCATCCCGTTGCAGTCTGGTGGGAGATGCTGATGCACTGGGTCCTGTATGCCCAGGGCTGCCCCAAGGTGGGCAGGGAGAGCCCAGCTGCCTCTACCAAGCAGAGTCAAGTTCAGCCATGGAGCAGTTTATGTTTATGATGATGCTTGATATTTCATATAGAAATTATCAGGTTGTGGCTTTTCTGTAAGGACCCCAGCTCTCTGAAAACCTCAGCAAAGAACTTCTCAAGCAGGTGGCTTGAGGAAGCTCAGCATTAGGGGTGAGAGGACTGAAGCAGGCTGCTGAAGTGAGTGCAGCAAGCTGGAAACCAGGTCCCAGGGTGGCACTTAGCTCCCCAGGGCAGACACCTCAGTGGGGTCCCCAACTGCCGGCGCCTGCACATGAACAAGGTGTCTGAGTTCCTTTTGCAGCTACTGAGGTTTAGTCAATACAACCAAGTCTGATGCATTATTCAGGTCACCAGTAAGTACCACCTATACCTGGGCAGGTGAACAGCCTACAGTCGTCCAGGCACTGCTGGGTCTCCTCAGGTGCTCAGCTGCCTCAATCACAGGTAGGTGTCCATACTTAACACTCGCATGTAGGTATCTGCTATGAGGAGCCTAAATCCGTCCCTAGGGTGGGATCAGTGGAGAACCTTGTGCCAGTGGAAGATCCCCCCCAACCCCAGCTGGCTCCTGGCTGGGGTCTTCAGCAGGTCCAGGTCCAGTGCGATGTGTCAGTTTCCTGGGTGTTTCAAGAGAAATGGCATTGGTTGCCCGTGTCCGGGTAACTGTTCTGGGCCCCTCCTCTGTGCTGAAATTCCTCCCTTGGGATTGAATCCAAAAGGCTGTTTCTGAGCATCGCTAGCACAGGGAAACACAAGGTTAAAGCACAAGTCCTTCTCATATTTTCAAAGCCAAAGCTCGCGGGTGAGTCATGTCTGCGTCTAGTCGCAGCGAGGCAGATGAGCGAAAATCCCTGGGAGCCACAGTGCCCTTATGTCAACTCCCGTGCCACACTGGTGTTTGCAGTCCTCCATACGTTCCTGCTCCCACATCCGTGGCCCAGCAGGCTGAGGGGATGGGGGAAGTCTGTTCCTCTAAAAACAGCAGCTTTGCATCACAGGTCATGCCATGCGTGGCCTTTCCCAGGGACTTTTCAATGCAGCACAGCAACATGGTGAAATGTTGCTGGGCAAAACCCTGAAGGCCCAGACCCGCGTTAAAGGCAGAGTGGATTCGGGCTGGAGCAGCGTTTTGGAGGTTGTGGCATCTTCCCTTCCTGCACAGTCTGTGTGTGTGTGTGATAATGGCCAAAGGAGGTGCGGGAGGGGAAGGGCAGAAGCCACTGGACTTGACTCTTGCAGATGACTCTTTGAGGGTAAACCTGGTGATGTGCAGCCTTTTCCCTCTCTTTAAGTGAAGAGACAACCCAGAGGATGATGTTGGGGTGCTGGGGAAAATGTGCCCTCCCTTCCCTGCTCCCCACCGCTGCTGCCTCACCAGCTGGCTACGATCTTGCTATAAATATTTAGAGTGGCATTAAAAACCCAAAGGAAAATTTCTCTCTCCTTGTCCAGAGAACACCAGCTACCCAAACAAAGCGCCTCTCGCTTTCTTTCTTGCTCTGTATGTATATGCTCTCGCTGCGGTCCGTTTTGATGATTGATTTAGCTTTCTATCTGTGTTCTGGCTCTAACTCTTTGCTGCCTGTTTAGTCCTGCCTCTTCCTGGCAGTGGCTGTGGATTATTTTTTTAACCCTTAAAGAAACAAATGACGTGATGACTTCACTAATGACACTGTTCTATGGGGTTGGGGAAGGGTAGGTGGGATGTTCTTCTGCTTTAGATACTGATAAATGTGGCATTTCTTTAGAAGGTCCCAGGCGCGAGGGCTTTGCATGGTTATGCAAACTCCTGCTAACCCAGAGTACATCGTGTGCTGTTCAAACAGCTTATTGCTCTCGGGGGGGTTGCTGCTCCCTGCTGAGTCCCCACACAGGTCCCTGCCAATTTGGGGCCAAGGCTCCCAAGCAATGAAGCTGCTGCTGCCTGCTTTACATCTCTCTTCTTCCTTTCCCAGAGATTATGGTTTCAGACACATCTCCAACCAAGTGGGTGCATCAGCAGTGCTCAGTTAGGATTTCCTCCATAAATAAACTAGAAATCATTTTTCGTGGCATATCCTAGGACAGTGTGTGTTATACGGCCCCTACTGCTGCAGCATAATTCCTGGTGAGAGGATAGAGCCGTTTCCTCTGTGGGACAGTTTAACTTGTATGAGAAAGTCTCTTTCTGAATGAGCTCTGGATGAATGCTCCAGTCCTAAACCACTCGTCTGGTGAAGACTTCTGTCTACATGTCCGATAGGAACAGTTTCCCTAGGTTGGCATGCTATTGTCTGAAGTAGGACTGAGTTTTTGGGGAGGACAGGATATTGCATTAACCACGGGAGTGGGATGTTACATGGGTAAAGGGCTGGTCTGAACACAATGCAGAGTGGGGAAGTGGGCTCCTTCACAGCTTAGGTGACTCACCAGCACTATAGGATGTGATGCTACAGGTCCCCCATAGCCCTTGAGGGAGGCTGGAGCCATTGGGGGCTGTTAAAACAGTGACCCTCTATAACTGCTACTGTATGGACTCCATCCACAGCCAGCTTCTAGAGACGAAAGAACGACCACTTTGCTGCAATGCTGAATACTCATCCTGTTCCTTCTGCTGCCTGTCCTTAAGCGTTTGGGATTGTCCAGTGTTGGAATTAGGCTGGTTGAACCTATTATCTGGCCCAGCGCATCTCTTCCTATGTTTTAATGTGATGGGATGATGAAATGTCTATTATCATGCACTAAGCAACAGAGCGGAAAAAAGCTGTAATCTAATCGTCCAGCAGACAGGTGCACAGAGGAGATGGGTGATGTTGGACAACTGCTAGAACTCATACACTGATCCTGTTACAATTCAGGTGAAAATGAACAAATATGGATAAGGAAAAAGGAGTGTTCAAGGCACAGACTTCACTGATCTTACTCAGTATTACATGCTCTGCCTCACTGACTACCAGCCCCCGCCCCCCCC
>NW_009918917.1:40069-59776 GCF_000696875.1 Nestor notabilis
GATCATGGCTTTCCCCAAATTTGCAGTTTAAATAGACAGGGAGACAAGTAAAAATTTTCCTTTTTATGGTCTTTACAAAACTGGGAGAGGGAACAGACCCAGGATTAACAGTCCTCATTGTAAAAAGAGACAATTACAGCGACCATAATGAGTCAGATGCCATGAGCTGGAGAGGATGGGTAGATGCCCCAAGCACCAGTGGTGGCTGGCTGGGTGACAGCCTTCAGCCCAGGCTGGGAGAGCAGCCAGCACTGCCTGGGATGCTGCGTGCCCTGGCAGTGTGGAGCTTGGTTGGTGGGCCATGACCCTGGGCACCTGACACCATTTTGCTTATTATAAGCTGGAGGCAAGAGAAATACGGGATCAGAAAGGAAGAGTAATGTGTTGGGGAATTATTAGATGTATGGGTCGCGTATTTACACATGCATGTAAACGCATATCATAAATACGTGCATTGAAAGAGCAAAGGTATGTCTATACTAGCAAGTTATTGTCAAGAGATGGCATGGGTAGGGACCTTTCAACTCAACACATATGTATCTCACCCAGCTGATAACACCACCAGGAGACCTAACTCCACGTGTAATGTCTGGGCCAGACCCATGAAGGAAATGTTTCCCCACTCCCAGCACCTGGTTTTGGACTCATCCTCATACTCCCCACTGAAGCAGCCTCCCCGCGTCCTGTCTATGCTCAGTGTGGATTTACTATTTGCTTCATTGGAGTGGGAGAACAGCCCTTAGACTCTGCCCTCTAGCTCCCTGGGTGACATCTCAGGTTCACTGAAGCAGTGGAACTGCCCAAGCTATCAAGCAGCAGAGACAGTGAAAAGTAAACAGAATCCAGTGTGAATACGGGGAACGGATGGACAATTGTTTGTGACAATAAGATGAAGTCCTTTGTGTTACTTCAGGCAGTAGAAATACACTGACTGTTCCACACAGCACTGCCAGGTGTGGTCTCCTGCTCAAAACCTACCTAACCCTTCCAGAGTCATGGGAAGGTTGTGCTGGGGAGCCCCTGGGAGCACACCTGGTGCAACCTCCTTTCTTCTGCTGCCACTAGTTGCCAGCTGTCTGGTCTTCTTCCCATTCTTTAAGTCCAGACACCCTTGTGATCCTTCTCTCTCATTCCTCTGTAACTATTGCATTACTCATTTTCTATTTAGCTGCTCGGCAAACATGACTTCCCTGAGTGCTCTATCACCACAGCTGTCATTCACATTGGCGTGATACTTAATTCTGAACTGAGGTTTAGTTCAATTCAGAATTCAACTTGATTGAATCTGGGTTTTGTAGCCGAGGTAACAGATTACATCTATCAACACTGCTCTTGAAATCTGAACTTGACTTCTGAACCCCTGACCTAAACTTTTGTTATAGAGACACAGGGACAAGTTTTACCCTTACAGCACTGGAGGCACACAGCAACCCCACAAGTGTCTCTGCCATCACTGTATGTATTGTGCACAGATAGTGAGATACAGCATGTAATCCAATAATGACTTTGGCCCAGTATGTGTGGGTGTGAAGATGTGTGGGCTTCTGGCTTGGTTTCAGGCCAGTCTCTAATTAAAGAGTGAAAGATTAAGATGAAAGCAATCGTACTCTTCCTTCTTTAGTCAGAATGACCTACTAGCGTTAATTAAAACAGTCTTCAGGCAAGAATAAATTTGGCTGCCAAAGTTATGTGCTTCGCATTAAATAAGGACATCGCTGGGTTTAAAGTGTGCTGAGCTTCTAGAGGTTTCACAGAAACCCTTCACGTAGCTTTGGGCATGGCTGTTGGAATATTTTAAAACAAATCCTTTGCCTAAATCATCTCCTTCGTGTGCATTTCAGACACCTGCTGGCTTTCACTCCAAACTACATCATTTGAGAACGGGTACCTGCCAGCTTATCTTGCACTGAACCTACGGCGTGACCTCTGGAGGATAAAATATCACCAGGAACACTGGACACCCAAATAGATTATTCATCTATCCTTTCTATAGTCTCTGGTTACAAAAGCCCCATGGCAACAGCAACAAGAAGATGCGTAGATCCTGCACTGCTCTGCTCTTTCTGGGTCTGAACATTCAAGTGCCTTTGACAAAGGCAAATCCAGAACCAGACGGTTCATTTCAGGTTCAGGATCTGCCCTTAATGTTTTTATTTATTTATGTTTAGAAATAAAGCCAAATGAGGGTCAGGCCTCTAAAATGCCAGAACATCCTGTTATACCTGTGTGAAACACAGATCATGATTCTTAAAAGCCATCCATCTTTCCCATCTCCCATTTATGTTATCTCATCTTTACAGATTATAACTGGACAGCCAGGGGCTGCTGCTGTGACTTTGATACAAGCAGGGAGAAACAGGTCCAGTGCTTCAGAAATGCTATTTTCAATGGGAATTAGATGCCATCAACCATCATACCTCTGAGAGTCTAAGTCTGAAAGACCCTTTCCCATGCTCAGTGGTACAACTCAAAAGGGGGAAGGTGCCAGACACACAGAAATGCTCACAAGCCCATCTCCTTGACACAGACTCCTCTCTCTCTCTTATTTGTCAGGCCTGGTCATGCTATTTTTCACCTACACATTTTCTCATACAAAATAGGATTTTAGGGTAATTCAGTGAGGAAAAGACCTCCGGTGGTCTCGAGTTCTGCCTCCAGCTCAAAGCAGCTGAGCCATGAGATCTGACCAGGTTGCTCAGGCATTTATCCAGGCAGATCTTGGAAACCACCAAGAGTGGAGACCATGCAGTGGTCCTGAGGCCCATGTCAGCCTTGCTGGGAACAGCATCTCCCTGCCTTACAGATCCACCTCATGAAGCCCCATCTCTTCCTCAGCTATACTCCTGCAGCATATCCCAGGAGGTGATGCCAAGGGGGACTGCAAGTCCTTATCTCCTTCATGGGATAACTTAGGAGGTGCCAATGTTGAGAGGGCAACTCAGAGGCAGGGAAATCACTCTGACCTTCCCCACTGACAGCAGGACTTTAAACAGGGCCTGAATAAAAACATTAATTCACAGCCCTCAGGTTGTTTAAAGAGCTGTGATAATGGGCTGAGAAGAAATTACTATCCATTTTCTCTTGGCAGGACTCTAACGGCATGACATGGCACCCGTCAAATTGGAGAAAGAACAGGGATAATCTCCAGAATGAGAGAAAGACAGAAAAATCTACCCAGAAGAAACAATGACAGAAGATTCTTCCACATATGCAAACACAAAGAGGTCAATTTACATTTAGGTTTTTTAACATGTCTTTATTGCTTAAGTACATTTGGCGAGATAGCCATAACATAAACCTCACGTCCAGCATTACTTGGCAACTCACTTCCCAGCTGGAAAGAAAATAAATTGGATTTTTTTTCTTTGTGCTAATGCCACATTTTTTGAATGCTATTTTGGAAGCTAATCAAGAGGTGGCTGCTCAGCATGCCTCTTCATTCTTGATGGCTTTTTAGTGCAAAATAGCCAGCAGCAACTTTCTGAAGTCCCCAGAGGTATCAGACCGGACAGCTTCAGCTAACGACTTCTTGTACATTTGTTGGAACTTCTCCTGTATTGCTGGCAGGTCGCTCTGAGAAGACACCAAAAGCCTCTTTAGAAGAGTGGGATGTGCTTTGAGCAATACGCTCTGCTCCTACCAGTACCCCTGGGGTCTGATCCGAGGTCCGCCGCACCCGGTGGGAGGAGGAGAGGGCAAAGCAGAAGGGCTAAGGAGGACTTTCAGCTTAACATTTAAGTTTGAGGTAAGCCTTTGTCATAAGTGTGGTGAGGGGACACTAGCTGTGAAGAGGGGTACAGGCCTGTGTGGAGACCTGTGCCCGGGGGGCTCCTCTGCCTGGTGCTCAGCAGTGCTGTGCAGGCACAGCCTTGGTACAACTCCATTGCGGCAAGCAGGGAAAAAGGCACTTCCAGGAGTGTGGCTAAAAGAGAGTTTTGTTCCACCCACAGCAGTAATTTTCTGGTTACTATGGGGAGGGAATTAAACGCCTTGTCTTGAGCTTTGCTGTGAAAAGGCACCCACAGCACAGGCCTGATCTTTATCTCTGTGGGGTATTAAATGTTATCATGATTGGACTGTGCCTCAGCAGAAAGACTACCCTGGAGCCTAATTTCTCACACTATCACCATTGAGAAATAAGCTCTCCTCATCCCTGCGAACAACTCCTCCTCTGTGTCAAGACTGAAACAGCCCTGGGGTGACAACCTACACAAGTTATGAGGAAGGAAGACTTAAAGACTGTTTTTAAGATCTCAAATGTCTTGTGCAGTTTTGTGCTTTTTAAAATGACAATTATCTCCTTTGGGTCTTTATTTTTCTTCCCTACTCCCCATCTGTTTTTTCCCAGCTGGAATCAGAGAGAATTGGCAACATATGTTCATAAGCAATTCTCAATTCGGGAACTGCTGCTTAATTACTTAACTAGGAATTTGCTTTTTCACATCCTATTGGGGCCAGATCTCCCCATGGGTTAGTTTTAGCCAGGTACAGTTGACTCCACTTGAAATTGTCTGCATGCTTTCTGGTTTAGTTCTTTTGAAAACAGAAATATATGTAATATCAAAATTAGAGTTCCTTGGGTACAAAAGCGTGCCCACTGATGTCATTGGGCTGAAATGGCTTGACTGAACACATGATCTACAGGACTCACTCCACACCCTCTACGTTTGTATTTCTTCCAGAGCTGATGTGAAGTATGACAGGTCACAGGGTACCCTACCTCAGCCCTGGTCACAAGGATGCGAATCAAGGTGTCTTCATCAGTCCCAACTCCTTTCATCGACTTCTGCAGAAGTGTAGCAAAGTAACCTGGGCAGTCTTTGGCACAGCTGACTAGAGAAAACAGAAAAAGGCTTCATTATACATATATATATTTACACTTTGTGATATACCTTCAACAAGAAGGAAATAAATAAGGAAGAAATAAAGGAAATGCTCTAGGGTTTATGCTCAGACATATGAGCTGGTAGGGCTTTCATCCTCACTGGTCCCCATCAATATGCATGGAGAAGTCCTGTAGTCTAACGGGACATATGTTTCTCCATGGGGAAAGTGTGTTACACAGTGGGATTATCAGCAATGAGTACTCTGCCATTCCCCAGTGAAAATGAAATAAATGAGAATGAGCATCTGTCTTTCTGGAGTTCCTCTTGCCCGTCTATTCTTGGGGTAGTTGCTCACTCCACAGCTCACAGGAGCAAGGTTTGGGAGAGCCCAGATCCAGATGGATAACAGCAAAACCAGTAAGATGACCAGAGCCAGGGCACAAACTTAAATGCCTGTCACAGTCATTCCCAATGCTAAACTGCAGTTGAAGACTCCTTACATTTTTGTAGTGGCTGGCTAGCACGCTTCTAATGATGCTCAGGCATCTACTGGGAGTTATCAACAGCCATGGGCTCAGGGGCAGCTTGGAGGTGGCCTCCCTGTGTTAGAGGACAAATAATTCAGCTGCATGGAGAGTTGTGTCTAGCAAGTTTAATTTCTAAAACCAAGAGGTTCAAATCACTACTGGAAACTGTCTCTTCTTTTCCTGGCAGATATGTCAGCTCAGTTTAGCGCTATCTCAGTGGCTGTCACCAGGCTGTACACAGATCCCCCACAACCGATGTCAGATGATGGTAAGAACTAGAAATCTCTTGACACTTTTTTCTTACCAAGAGTGAGATAAGCCTTCTCAAGATCCCCAGATGTTTCACTTTTAATGGATTCTTCTATGTCCTTCCCACACACCTACAAGCACAACAAAAAGGAGCCATAAGAGCTGCTGTTTGTACGCATCATCATAGTGCCATAAAACCAGCACCCAGTTTAGAATCCAGTGGCAAAAAGCCAGTTCATATCCCTTAGAGCCTTTCCAAGGGAGTAATGCAAAGGCAAAGGAAGTTCTCTGGTATAAGCACTCACAGATCCAGTGGCACCAAGAGAAGACGGTCTATCCATCCAAGTAAAGCACAGCGGTTAAGAGATGGATAACCTACATCAATCAGTCTCATGGTATCTGGGGGCATCTAGGACAAAGAAGCTACATTTTCTTCTTGAGTGACCCCCCTAGTTATTGAGCTTCCTCTAACCCCTCTATCAAAGGCTCTGGATGGCTCCCACACAAATAAGATAATTTTTGGAGCTTTACCAGCTCTATGAAGTTTTGTTGCTTATTGTCTTTGGCTTCCCATGGAAAGTTTACAAACACTGCAGTTGTCCCCGAGCTTTTGTGTTATTCTGTAGGAAAGGGAAAAACAGACTTCAAAACAGAGTTTATCCTGAAATTCATGAGCCTCAAAGACTTTTCCTGTGCTCTGGTTTGCCTACCGGGGTGGCCCTGCATGGTTCAAGGCTTTAGTGGACTTCTAGGTCAAAGCTGGGAGAGTACTCTTTCAAGGCAGCACAAGGTACCTTCTGAGGATTTAGGCTTAAGTTCTGTGAGACCCCAACCTGGTTTACATCTTCCCTATTTATCTGTCCAGCTGCAGAGGAGGACTGATATTTGCACGGCTCTAATCTTGGCCCACTTCTACTTCAAGTACAGCCAGGCAGGATGTGGTGGGTTAGTTTGGGCAACCTGATCTGCTTGGGTTTAGGAATCAAAAAGCCAAGGTAGCTTGGCTATCAGAGCATTTAACTGAACCTCCAGGGTTTGGGCCACTCCAAGGGAGTATCAGTTAGTGACTGGGTTTGTTCTCCTGCCAGAAACAAACCAAAACTTGGATTAAGCTGCAAACATTTTTCCAACTATGGGTTCCTTATTATGCTGACACTTAAATATGGCTTTGACTGGAGTTTTCTTCATCTTTGGTGCCAAGGGCTACAGTTTTCTGATGAATCTCCAAGTCATCCTTGGGAAGTCTGGGACTGTGAGCCAGAGGCTAGAGGGGGGACACTCTCCTGGGAATAAATGTCACTGCTGAGCTTCCATCTCACTGCAGGAGATGTCATTGGAGCTCCCATTGCTTTGACTTTCTTGGGTCATTTCTAGCTGAAAGGTCCCAGTGGACGCCAGCTCCAGGCCCAGGCATGAGTAAGATGTCCCTGGTGGGTAACACAGGGAGAAGTACCAAACAGGATCCTGCTGCCTGCTTTGCCTTTTGTTTGGAGACAGAGGATAATGCAGCACAGGTTGTTTGCCCAGCATGGGCAGAGAGAAAGAGGCTGGAGGTGCTGCCTCTGCCCAGCCAATATGAGCGTGTGAAGCAGGGGGATCAGGAGGAGAGACCTTGAAGGGCTCTGCTTTGGAGATGGAGAGGAAAGGACCAGAAAAGCAAAACCCTCCTTCAGGACAGGAGTTTGTGAACCTGTCCCTTTGCTGGTCCTCCTGTAGGAGCGGGGACAATCACCATCAAGCTGTTGTGGGAAGGGAACAACATGGTGATGTTTCTTTGGCTGGATGTTGTGTAGGTTATGAAGGGGAATAGGTTCTTCACTGGCAGAAGACACATCTTTTATCCCCTATTTCCATAAGGTCAGGATCCAGTTGTAGAAAAATGCTTTCCAAGATTCTTAAAGCATTCAAGAAGTTTTAAAATGGCAAAGGAAGGCTCACCTGTTTGTTCTACATAGAATCATTTAGGTGGGAAAAGACCCTTAAGATCATGTTATTGTATGGTCTGCAAACTACATGTCAACCCTGTGCAAGCCACATTGCAGAAGAGAATAACTCACCTTTTCATAGGCTTGAAAAGTAGCTCTCAGCTGACTATAGCTTCTCTTTGCTAAGACCACATTGAAAGCCAGCTCGTCTGTTCCCCAGCGGCCTTCTCCTGCCTTAAAGATTCCATGTTATTTCTTTGAAGCACTTGTTTATTTACAGTAGAGACAAAAAGTCAGTCCTTGACCAACCAAGCTCCAGCCTGTGCCCCCCTTGCCCATCTTCTTACACTGCCATCACCCCTGTGCTTGGTGCATATAGTCACCCCTGAGGCAGCCCTTGCTGCACAGCATGGAGCAAACAGGGACTTTACACAATTGCACTTACTTTATAGAGATCTGTGGCATCTTGCATGGCGAGCTCTGCATTGACCTCTTGGGTCTCATCTCGGGTTGCCTACAGGAAAGGACGTGAGCGTGAAAGACCCAGATCAAGCACTGGTTACCTACCGTCCGTAGTGGAGAGGAAGACTGTCAGCTTGTGACATTCACGAATATTTCGGTTATAGCTTTGCTGCCATCTGCTGACAACTGCCCAGTACTGGGGCTCGGCGGGACTTGGTGGTGCGGCTTTGAACGCCTGTTCATATTTACCACAGGCTGTGGGTTTGATGGCTTTACACGTGAAGCCTGTATGGTTGGGTTTGTCTCCCAGCTTCGCTTGCTGTGTGCTGGGATGCTAATGAGACTGCAACACTGATGCTTCTGGCACAGGGAGTATGGCATTCAACCATGCCCTTGTGAATGCTCCCCTGTGGCAGGGTCCCCTTTGTCCCCAAGCTCCTTGCCATCCCATGGGTATTCCTGCTCCCCACCCCATCCACCATGTGTCTGGAGCAGAAAGCTAAATCAAAGTAAAACCAGATCTGAGTTCTGAGTTAGGCTTGCTTTGAGGAGGGAGACTAGAGCAGCTCCAGAGGTCCCTTCTCACCTACCTTGTTCTTTGGTTCTGCTCTCTGCCATGTTTTTTAGCTATTTTTCCACTGGTAGGAAGTGGTAGCATGTGTGGCCAGGTGCTGGGGTGGGAATGGGGCTGAGATGTGCGGACAGAGCTGGGCAGGACGGCCCAATACAGCCCCAAAAGGGCTGAGCTACTGGATATGTCCAGCATCCAGGGCTCAAACCATGGAGTTTCTCAGGAGAGCAGCTGGTGTATCTCATTCAGCTACTGCAAAAGGTTCACAGTCCCTGCAGTGAAGTGCTGATGGTTTTCATGGTGCTGGACATGCCCTGATAACTGCAAAATGTTTTCCTGACTAACCTGTATGCTCTGAGCATTCACTGACACTGGAATTCCAGGTAGAAATTATGAAGGAGTAATCTATGGAAAAAACCTGTGAATAATATGTATTTGTCACTCTGGAAAGCATACCCCAAGAGGCTGAAGAGTTATCAATTCTTTCCAGAATGGGAATCTAACCCTGATGTATTTAGTGAAGTGTCTGTTAGGTCTTTAAAGCTTCTATATATTGAATCTTTTAATTTCTCAGGGCTGCCTGAGACTGACCACCATGCTGCATTTCTAGGTGTGTTCCTTCTCAGTTATACCGTGTTTTTAAGAACCTATTTTTTGTTTGTTTCAGGTAGGTGATTTAAAATAAAGTGTGTTCTCATGGAAAATTTGGGTTTTTTGGTGAATGGAAAACTACATAACAGCATCTTTCTTACTTGTTCTGTATCTATCTATCTGACTTGTAAAATCCTCAGCTGAGATGGAAGTCAGATTTTGCTGGACTTGGGCAGAATTCAGCATAATGAAGCCATGACCCTGAGTGGGTATTCTAGCCATTACCATGCTATAAATAATAATAAAATAATGCTGTTTGTTTTCTACAAAGTAGCAAAATTTATATAATTACTTCTGATTTTATAAATTAATTTTTTATATATTAAAAGCTATAGATATAGAAGGTTCCTATACTTAAGAATGCCTTTTGCTTACTATGATTACTTCATTATTATATCACCTATAATAATTATATTATTATAAATACCAGCTAATACTTATTATGATTACTCAGCATAGACAGGATAAAGGAAACATCTCTCTCAGGCAGCAGCATAAGAGGAAAGCCCCCAGCCTTACCTCTAGCACAGTGACTAATATCTTCCGTAGGGAGCCACTTGTGTCACTTTCAACATCAGACTCTAGATTCCTATCAAAGACTGTGGAGAAAATAAATCTGTGAGGGTTCACCCACTGATAAAGGCTTTAAATGAAGGTGTTTGAAAGACAAGACTACTTACGCCGTTTGTATGCCTCCTTTATGTTTACAATTTCCTGGGCAAATAAATCAAACAAATAAGGGAGATGATAAATAAATTTAATAAAGGCACAATTAAATAAATAAACACCCCCCTCCCCTTTCAGGAAGTCAGTACCATTCCCATGCTGTGTGAGGTTTAGCAGGCATGGAGGCAGGAGAAGTCAAAGTCCCATTCACTGCTCAAGCTGGGACACATCACAACACAGAGACACGGCTCAAACCCAGCCCGGTTCAGGACAGCATTTCAAGGGGTGCCTGGCTCATGCAGGTGTCTCCCTGGTTTCACTTGTGTTTAGACATTAGCTAAAGGGCTTTTAGAAGAGAATCATGTTCCCGTACCTGGCAGGAGCCACCTCTGAATGGTCAGAGCAGTATCAAAGCTGCCTTTTACAGGCTCCTGGGGATTTTTCTGTCAGTTGTGTTGTCTTTGTGCCATCCATGGGACCTATGAGTAGGATGTATTGCTCTTATCCTGGTACGGCAACCCTACTGCTGCAACCACTGACAACAGCCACTTCAGCCACAGAAGCTGGTCTGAACCCCTCCTGCTGGAGGGATGCTCTTGGTGAACAGTTTACTCTGCTACCTGAGGAAGGTTATGTGTGGTGTCCCAACCTTATTGCTTCGTGTGCAGAGAATCTCAATCAGCAGCGACTCATCCGTCCCAGCGCCCTTCATCGCCTTCCGAAGCTCTCGGGCCTCGTACTCGCAGGGCAGGTCCAGCAGAGCCAGCACAGCCTTCTCGAAATTCCCACTCAGCTCTCCCTTCAGGACCTCTTCCAAATCCTGTGGGGACAGTCAGAAGGGTTAGTGCAAAAGCCTAGGTGGGATTATAGGTTTTCTTATTTTCTGGGGGGGAATTTAATGATTTAAAAGCTGCTTCTGTATCAAAAAAGGGACAAAAACAGAAAAAAGCTTTTAAATGCATAGACTTTTCTCTTTTTTTAGATAAATTCCCTAAAATATTTTGTTTCAGATTAAATGATTGCCCTATCTTTAAATACCAACTGATATCAGTCCAGTTTTCCCTTGCATTTTTAAATAGAGGCAACCCAGTGTTTTTAAAAGCTTAACAGTCTGAAACACAAGGCAGCAACTTCCTGCTTTGAAATAGCTGCAAAGGGAGAAGGGATCAAACCTACCAAACTTCTCTTCCAGTTTTGGTTAATATTGACTTACTGGAAAAAACATCAGATTTCTAGAAGTGCTTTGGTGCCACGTGATCAGCATTTTTCCCACCAAATTAGATAGATAGATAGATAGACAGACAGATAGATAAATCAACCTTCTATGCTATGATCTACTTAATTCAAAATTTAATAAGACCCAGAGAAGAACTAGCTGGTGTATGTACACTGAGAAGGATGCCTACTGGTGATTTATTTGAAGCCCTATCTGCAGTTAACGTTTCCTGTAATATGGGAAGTACTTGACAAGTTCAGAACAACAAACAAGAAGCCCAGCTCTAAATCTATTGTTCTCAAATACCCTCTTACACAATTATGAGTGAACATTCAGTCTACTCAAGTCAGAGGCTGACACTAGTGTTGGAGCAGTTTCAACACCCCCAAGAAACTTGCTGCCTGGAGCAGCAGGAAAGCAAAATGGTACAACCCGCAGCTCCTTCCTGAGAGATTCAGGCTGCCCAGGTAAGCAAGAAGGGATGCTACATGCTGTTGTAATTGAGATGTCTCATGGCATTTGCTCATTTCTAGTGCTTATTTTTATTAATCCTCATTATTGAACTAAATTTATACTATTTATGTTGCCAAAATCTTTTATGATGCTTACTGTTTTACATATAGAAGGCTTTCAGGTTCAGTGCTGCCCGTCTTATTAACTATTAAAGACTAATGACATTAATGACTAATGAGCAAGCAGACCTTAAGAAAATACCAATTTAATAATAAACTCTGCAGGATTCAGCTGTTTGCCTAAATAATATTGGAAGCTTTGTTTTTCTTACATGCAAAATCATTAAGACAGTATGTTTCCTCCTTTTGAAATCAAGCACCCAATGAGACTTCTTAGTTTTACAATGTGTGTTCTACTTCATCACTAGAAGAAATCAATTCTTCATATATTAAACTCAGTAAAAATGTAATGATGTAAGATCAAATAGTTTCTCTGAATTTGCATTTGGTCTGAGAAGAATTCTGACTCAAAGTTTCTCTTTTACATTAATTCTTTTATCTAAATGTGCTGAAGATGAACACAATCCAAAATATATTTAATTTTAGTTACACATTATTTTCTAGGTGTTTGATTAAAATGATTTGCTCTGGTTAAAGCTGATTTCAAGAAGACTGAGGCTTAAGATTAGAAATACAATTGGTATTTTAGGAGATAAAATACATTGCTGAATCAGAAACTAACTGGTGTCCTCCTTAAATCTACTGTGCCCCTGATACTTTCAAAGCAGAGGCCTGTAGGCTGTATTTCTAGCAGGCACACAGTGTGAAACAGGGAGGACATTTATTCCAAAATACCTTGCTGTACAGAGCCTTGTATTTCTGTTTTATTTGTTGTCTCTGCTCTGATGTTCGACTAGACAAGATTTCAATGATCTTCTTCTCATCGGTTCCTGAAAAAGAAGTTGTGCACAGGAGCTATTTAATCAGGAATCTAATGCAGAGGAAAGAAAACATGACCTCTAAAGAGAAAAAAATTGCTATACATATATCCCCACTAGTGGTAACTTAAGGATTTGTAGCATCAAAGATTCTCCTGAGGATATATTTAACTGTAGTCAGCTACAATGTTCAGACCATCTCATGCCGCTCATATTTTACCAGAGGAATTGAGTCTTCTGTTTGAGAGGGTCAGAACCTGCTCCTAAAATCATGGGCTGAAATACAGATTTTTGGTGGCAAAGCTTGTTTGAGTAGTCCTGAGGTATCAGCCACCAGATCCAGTCCATTAAGTGTGCAAACACTTGTGCTGACACAGCAGAACAAACAGTGTGGGGTGAGAGGCCAGGGTAGGTTTAAATCAGCTTCATTAACCCACAGCCTGGATGCACAGCCTGTACAAAATGGATTGTGCTTTGTGCTAAATGGTGTCAGGAAGAGCAGCAGGAACCAGCCTTCATGGTCTGAGACTCTGCTGCTGCTGTCCTGCTTGGCAAAAGCAAGTGAGAATGAAGTGGGAGCATTGGGTGCCCTAGTTATAGGCATCACAGCAGCTACCTCTCCTGGGAAGCCACAGGGGAACTGAACATACAGCACTCTCTCTCCAAGGGAAAGCCCTCAGGCAGTGCTGAGCTGTAACTCAAGCAATGGATGGAAACAACTTACTAAAGGCAATGACCTTGTGGTTGTACTTTTCATGTCCTCAGCCATATAAACAGATGTTTGCACTAAACAAAGCTATTGGAAGGCATTTGCTATGTTTGTGGTTAAAGGACAGGATGGCAGTGATGTTACTCGGATGCCTGAAAGATGCAATGCAGTAGCTACTGCATTAACACACATATCCTAGTGCATTTGTGTCTAATGGCCAGAAGCTTGTTTCATGCATTATTTTTCAAGACAAGTTTTGAAATGCAGAATGTGTGTGTGATGGGCACAACCAAAGTGACTGTAGCTTATAAAGAGTTTAGATAGCAGATGAAAGGCATCAAGCCTTACGCCAGGTCTGCTGATCCATGCACATCACATTGGTGGACACTACCCTGTATCTATTGCATCCACCTACTGGGCATTATGCCATGCCTCATCTCAGGCTCTCAGGAGCAGGGACTAACAAGAGTTTCCAAGGAACTACAAAGGATAAAAATAATATTAGCATTCAGCAGCAGTTGGTATGTTTCCATCCCTGCATGTCACCACCAGGTACATACAAGACAACTTTTGGGCATCTTGCCCAGTTCTTCCTGCTTAGAACCAATTTTAGAAGGAAAAGCACTTGTACCTGACAACGTGGGGTTAAACCCTCAGTAGGATAGTCCCCCGGGGAACTGTCTGGAGGGGGCTCAATTGATAGGACAGGAACAGTTCCGAAAATTCAGCACTTAACCTGCTGATTCTGAATGTCAGTGCTGTACCAGGAAGAAAGGCTTAAATACATGTTTACTGTGCAAATGCCTGAAGTGAATTAATAACTTATTGCTCTCATGTGCTGCATGGCTGTTCTTCCTCTGCTGGCCATTGTCACCTCCATGCACCTGAAGATCCCATGAGCGCTGTGCATTCCTCGTTCACATCAGCGCACAGTCAGCCAACTTACTTCAAGCTACCTTAGAAGATGGTGGGAGCCAGTATTCTTGGTTAAAAATCATTGATGGAGACTGAGAGCACCATTTGTTCCTTTCAGCTGATGGAGCTGCAGTGAGCTCTGATAAACATATAGAGGTGGTGATATTTTTATGGGTCCTTGAAGGCCTGGGAAAGGACATATAGCCATGACCTTAATCTGATCTGACTGGCTAGACTCCATGACTGTCATAAGAGCCTTGACAGCTTGATGTTCCTATTGCAGGGAGCAAATATCATGTTTATCCCAATCCCCTGCAGCCAAGCAATTAACAAACTAGATCTTACCAGTATTTGAGGAACAAACTGGCTTCCCTTCCCATGTATCTTAATCATATAAAACTTCATGGGTGTGCATGTTCTTTGAGTAACTAAGTGACAGAAAGCATAAAGATTACCTGAAACTGATTAGAACAGTTGTTTTGCCCTAAGTTTATGTATATGCTTTTTATAATATTGAATTGCCCTTTGTATAAAGAACAAGAGCTTTCTTACCCGCTCCTTTGCAGGCACTATGTATTTTCTTGGCATCCCGGTCTGCATCAAAACCATGGTGATGATGTTTATTGGTTGACTAGGAAAACAAAGGCACAACAGACACATGGGAAACAATTTTGCAATCGTCCAAATGACAGCAGTTTGGGCCTGGTTCTTGCTTAATGTTTGTTCACTTCATCTAACCCATGAAGTTCACGCTGTGCTTTGCTGAAATACTGTATCTATCACTAAGGCTCCTAAAATGGGTCCACAAATAGCTGTCACCACGTGACACATGGTGCTGATCCTGTATAACTTTGTACTGCCAGTTCAGGCTTATTCAAATAATTTAAAGGCAATAACTTCATACTAGGCATCTTAATGCCAGAGCAAATGTTAATTGTTTGTACCACTTTAACAATAGGCCAATATAAACGCCTTATCTGGTGTGTACAGAACCAGGCCCAGTCTCTGAAGTAGATTTCTATGTATTAGGAGCTTAAAAACTGGTCCTGCAAACCTTTCTTGCATCGATGTATTCATGCAAACAACATAACTGGAGATATATAAGGTGATAAAGCAGTTGGGGTTTTTATTTTGGCAAAATATGTAGTTACCTTGTGGTAAATCTATGTAGGACAATAACCCAAAGTCCACAGGACAGCAGCAGTTTACAGCCTGATATACCAAGGTAAACACAAAACCGTGCCTGCTCCTACTAATCTGACAAGCTGTGAATCACAAGGGCTGAAATGCTGTCATACTCTTTATTCCGGTGTTTCTCAGACAAGGGTAGAAGTATTTGAGACCAGGCCCGCAGCATTCTCAACACCTGTAATATGATGAATCAGATCTTTTACATGCCTAAACTCTAAAATAATATTGAAAATAGGTCCTAGGCTCTTAAATCAAGTAGAATTAACTATATTCACACCACAGACTTGTGGGGCCTAAGCAGGCACTGCAAGTGTTTTGGCATTTCCATTCAAATAGCAATATGTGGACCAGGCTATGTGCTATGCAGGGCTGCCAGGCACTGACACCACCACTGTTAATTAAGGATTATGATACCCCAGGGCATGGCAGTCCTTCTGATGTCCTCCTCCAGAAGAGCTCAAATGCCCTTCTGAAAATGCCACCAGCCTACTGAAGAGCAGAAAAGGTTAAATGGCTGATTAACCTCCTTGTCTTTGGGGACCCGAGAGGACAGAGACAATTCCTGAAAGACATTAGGCATAAGATCATTCCACTTGTGGGATAAAGAGAATTTCATCATATGGCTGTGGGCCAAGCTCTGCCATGTATTCATCTGGCCAGAGAACCATCTGTTTTATTTACAAGTACAGATATACCCTGGAAGTCTGTTGCTGGTATTCATCTTAAGTTTCATGCTGATCTCTAGCTCTGGTGGAATAACTACAGCTCTGGATAAAGGAATCCTCTGTCAAAAGAAGGAGAAGACCCCGGATCATTTAACCTGGCTTTTCTAATGCAGTTAGCAGCTTGGTTACAACTTACTACTAGTGGCAGCTGCTGTAGTGCAGCCATCTCATTGAAATTGGAAGTTACTTTAACAACAATAGCAATTAGTAAGGCACAATGTCAATGCAATCATTCCTCTTGGTCTCTAGCGCACAAGGTAACACTTTCATTGCCATATTGTTGCCACAAATGTTGCTTGTAAATGTGTATCCTACTGTATGCTCAACACACACACTTCTCTAAACCTTTCAAACAAGGTGGAAATAGATGCATATAAATAACTAGTATTTTCTAGTGGGAGATTTTATTTAACTGTCTTCAAATTTCTCAGGAATTTTGTCTGAAAGGAACGGGAAAAGCACAGAGCTAGAAAACAGATGCACTGATCACTACCTTTTTCCACAAGGAATTGCATTCACATTTTTCTATTATGACAGGGTGTACATGCTTCTCCTTTGATGGAATCATGTACAAAAGATAATTTTTTGCACAACATGCTTGAAAATTAAGCTGCTCTAATTTTCCTTTTCTTTTCTGATTGCTACACCCTCATTATCATTCTTAGGAGAATAAACCTCATCTTTGTTCTCTGTAATGCCAAAAGGAACGATGACAGCTAACCACGCTCAGTGGGTGATGAATTTGGGGAAACAGAATAATGGGATCCCACAACACAACAGAAGTTTACTCTGGATATACAGCCCCAGGATGCAAATGTTGAATGCACAGTGGGCCTCTTTGCTGGAGAGTCACACAGGCATGGTTTTGATTCAAGGAGTGTGGTCCAGGTGCTCCTCAACATGTGGCCAATTCAATGAGCATCATGGTGTAGCATTCAGAAGGATGCTCTGCTGCCTGTTGAGTTGAGTGTGCCCTGCAGGCAGCAGTGTGTGGTGCCAGCATGGTTTTCCCCTCTCCATAATGTTGAATTTAACATGCAAATTGTTTTGCAACACTTCAGTCCATAGTTTAACATACGCTTCATAGCATTGTCGGAGTTACCACTATGTTGGGTAATGTGCTCCTAATTACTTCTTGCATCTGTGTCATGTCTCATGGAGCAATCCCAGAGGACATTGTAAGCTGCAGAGACAGTATCCCTGCCTTTCCTCTGTGCAATGTGGAAAGCTGTTTGTAGCAACAGAGTACAATACCTGAAAAAAGTAAATGATGGTGACATTAAAATATCATTATTTATAGTATTAGTATGCTTTTCAGATGATGTTGCCACTCATATCTTGCCACTCATACAGTTCATGCTGCTGTCTGTGTTAGGCAGCCAGTACTGAAGTTATCCTAGAGTTGTTTGCAAAGCATTTCTTTGTGAGGGTAAGGACCAGGGAAACAGCTGGAGAATCAGTTCTGGAGCATATAATACAGAGAAAAGTGCTAACATATCAAATACATAGATTTGATTACTTTGTAGCACCCAAGCGCTATTCTAATTTATAGATCCCCAACAATATGTCTCTAGATCACTCCAATAACATCAATTGAGAACTGTTGCTTCACAATTACTTCCTCCTGACCAGGTACAGAAGATGCATTGGTGAGAAATGAGAGGAAAAAGGCTTCATCCCACTTTTCAGTCGTTCAGCCTGGACAGAAACACCTATGCAAACACACAAGGGCAAGTTGCTGGTCTGTGCTTTGCCTTATTCACCAGCAGTGCTGTGCTTTGGGTATCGCCTTTATCACGCTAATGCTGCTAATGTAGCTCCCACTGCACAGACACACCTCATCCTTGTAATGTCATTTTTGGAAGACTGGTTTGCTCTCTTACATCTTGATGGCTGGTTGGTTTTGCTCAGGTTTTAGTGAGTCTCTGACTCCTAGGTGCGGCTTGTCATTGTAGCTGTTGTGTTTGTGTGTAACAGTTGCACCAGGCAGGAAAATGGTAGCACCAGCAACTGAAATAGCATTGTGGATTTATGAGCATTCATAACGACATAAATAACAAAACACAATTCAGGAGAAAACCATGTGGAAGGGAAGGAATGCCTGTTTCTTAATGATGTTCAGGGCATGTTTGTTTTAAAGCACCAGAGGAATCTATTGGGTCAGGTCTGCTAAAGCCTCTGTCTTCAAATTAATCACTGTTAAACATTAAATGATGTACCTGGAGGATATCATAGTACTGTGTGAAATACTAGCATCAGCTTTACAGATAGGAAAGCTGATACTCTGGGTGACTGACTGTCAAGGCCAACTCCTGAGTCATCTGGAAACCCTGGTTAAAATTCACCACTTGCTGTGTCCCAGCCTTGATCTTGTCCACTGATACAGCTTTCCCATGCAGGAGAGGGAACACTGTTTCAGAACTGAATTGCTTCCTGCCCTGTGGATTTTGAGAAGTGGATTGCAAGAGATAAATAAAAGAAATTGATGTTTGATACCACTTCTAACTTGTAGGCATTTTTCTTTAAAATTATGGGCAGAATCACTTTAATATATTTCTTGGTTTAGCGTTAGGATCTTAGATTTGAGTGGTTAATGACTTACAAGTGTTGTAGCAATTTTGGTGATAGCATGATGTGGAGTCTGAGATATCATGTGGATAGATTGCATACAAATATTGCAGGTGAACATAGGATGTAAGGGAACTTCCTTTCATAAACTGGTCCAGCTCCCTCTACTCAGTCACTTTATTTTCTTCTACATTTCTCTCCAGTACTTCTGTATTAATCAGTGTAACCAGAGTTATGGTGGTAAGAAATATTCTCACTTCAAGCCTAGCTGTATTTATGGCCTGTGTCCACTTGTTTTTAATGCCAACAGTATGCCTTAGTTTGAACACTTTCTGCCTCACTCAAGCATATATTAGGCAACAATCATTTTCCCTTGCAGCTTTCACTAGAATTGCCACTGACTTATTTCAATTAAACTCCATAGAGTATAACTGATCTAAACTAACACTTCAACCTTGTTGCGAAGGAGTTTTTCCTATTGTAAATTACATTTGACTTTAAGAAGATGTAGGATGATTTTATAGTTGAAGATGGTCTGGACAGTTTGGAGACTGTTCTTTGATAATGGGAGGCTGGAGCACCTCCCATATGAAGGCAAGCTGAGACAGGCTCCAGGGAGGCCTTAGAGCATCCTTTCTGTAGCTGAAGGGGGCCTAAGAGAAAGAGAAAGGGGACCTAGAGAGAGACTTTTTACAAGGGCATGTAATGATAAGACAACGGACAATGGCCTTAAACTGGAAGAGGGGAGATTTAGGGGAGATATTAGGTAAGAAGTTCTTTACTGTGAGGGTGGTGAGGTGCTGGCACAGGTTGCCCAGAGAAGCTGTGGCTGCCCCATCCCTGGCAGTGCTCAAGGTCAGGTTGGACATAGGGGCTTGGAGCAACTTGCTCTAGTGGAAGGTGTCCCTGCCCATAGCAGAGGGTTGGAACTCAATGATCTCTAAGGGCCCTTCCAACCCAAACCATTTTATGATCTTATGAAAACAATAGAAAGGGCAGCTGCTCAGGATGGTGCTGACAGTGCTCACCCGCTGCAGTTCTAACACAGATTGATGCTGATAATGCACATGGATAAATGCAGACACAGACCCTCACAAGCAAATCACCAGGAAAAGT
>NW_009918917.1:59815-70542 GCF_000696875.1 Nestor notabilis
CAGGAATGTAGGTGCTGACCAGAGCAGTTGAGATGCAGGTCTGATAGCTATGAGCTCATGCCTCAGTCTTTTGTTCAGGGATTTCTAATGCGCTCTCTCTCTTCTCAAGGTTTTCAAGAGATGTAACAGGCACTAATGCTTTTACCCTGCTGGTAAATTGATCTAAAAATTGTCAAGTGAGTTCAAATATTTATAGCTAAGGTAACATATATACATACTGCAGTGTCATGCATCCTGTTTCTTTAAGAAGCCACGCCCCAGACAATCCATGATGTCCCAAAGATGAGCACAGAATGGCAGAAAAACAAACTGAAACCCCACCACAGATAGGAAGCTGTGGAGCCTGTGGAGACTTCTCAGTTCTCACCACACATAGTCACTGAGCCACCAGCTCAAAGACCTTCAGGGAACCTCCTCTCCAAGTAATGAACCAGTTCTCCTGCTAGAGCTGCCAGGACTGGTTTGGGCAGAGCTGATCTGGCTGTAGGCAATGGATAAGTGAGCTGACATCTCAAGGTGCCTGCCAGTTCTGTGATTTCTGTATTTCTCTTTTGTGTGCAGAAGATCTATTCTGTCTGCCATGAAACGTACCAAACCAGGCAACCACCTTGTTAGCATAATAAACTACAGGACTGGGGTGTTCATCTTGTTAAATTGTATCTAATATACTAGGATCACGGAAGACAGCTTTTGGCAAGTCAGCACCCACATGATTAATTTTTTATCAGCACACATACTCAGAATTAATTATTTATCTTGGCAGAAGCCTTTAATGAGCTATAATGCAACTAGAATCCAAGGTTAACTAGACTAACAGTACTGGGCAGGAAAAAAGAACGGAATGTTGTCTTAGATCTTGTGGTTTTGGTCTTCTAGTATATCACACATTGTCAGGATAACATCCTGCTAGCAGAACAAACTCTGAACTTTCACCCAAATGGATAGTCTTAATCACAGCCCACATCTCATCACTCATTTTTAAGCATTTCCGTGTGTTAAGAATAAAACACAAGAACAAACACGGGAGTAGGTTCCTGTATTTTGATTCTGATCTACTTCCAAAGATGGACTGAAAACATAATGCTGCATTTGTACTTCATCAATAGTCTGATTTACTATATCAGACATTGCCAGTCATAAAGATTTTTTTTCACCCTGTCCTAATGCTACTTGAGGCCTCTTTGAACTGGGTCAATTTTTGGATTACAGCAGAACATATGAGTTTGACAAGCACAGTCACAGCCTCCTACCCCTATATAAGGTACAATAGTCTTAGACAATAACATCACCCTATTTTAAACCTATGCATTCCTAATAGAAAATACATCTTCCTGCTTGTGCCAGTTAAAAAATGCAGTTGAGACTAGAATGAAGATAACAGAGAAGAGGAAAAACCTTTTCAGGTGTGGGACCCAACCTGCCTGACAAACAATATACCTCCCTCACCCATGGCAAAGAGCCTGGAGACATCTCACACACCTCAGAGCCGAAGGTGGGAGAACTCTTAGAGGCAGAGGACTGCTCCTCAGCTGGGAGCTTCTGGCTTTGCCACGGGATGGACAAGTGCTTTGGGGCCAGCTGGCAATGGGGCCTGGTGACCTGAGGCTGCTTTCTGTGCAGCACAGCCCTGGGACACCAACACAGCCCTGCTTTTGGCTGTGTTGCAGCCTTGCACGGGGCTGCAAATATTCCTGGGAGATAAAAGGGTGACTTGCTCGGAAAGCTCCAGACCATCAACCAGAAAGGGCGGAAAAGCAGATAAAACCCATTTCATTTCAGTGTATAGGTAGTTTAATGAGAAAAGCTTCCAAATATTAAAGCTCTTTAATATAGTGGAGAACTAAGAGAAACAAAGAAAAATTACTAGTACACAAGGTCAGGTGTCACCTAACTGGGAAAGGCTGCTCAGGGGTGAGGGTATCTGGTCTTTAGATACGAGTGGGTTCATTGTCTCCTACCATCCTTGCACCAAAGAAAGATGTTCTTCTACAAGCTTTTCTTCAGTGAAATTCAAACAGTTGGGCTCAATTATTCAGGTAGGAATTTATGTGAAATGTAAAGGCTTTTAGTACACAGGTCAGGGTAGGAGGGAGCTAAGACTTAAAATCAAACAGAAGCAAACAGCTGTGGCATGTTGGCAATGAGGCAGTATCAAGCAAGCACTAAGGTTTGTGCCCCAGTAATAAAAAGGTGGGGTTGATAAACACCTTTTGACGTATGTCAGTTGGCAAGTCCTACCTTTAGGACTATGTGTGTCCTTTCGACCACAAGGTTTCTCCCTCTGCTGTTTTGTAGAACATACCTGTCAGTTTTGTCTGCTTGAGTTATTTTCCCAGTCAAACACAATATGTAACTGGAAAACTGCCATCTGCCTCTTTGACTGCTCAGAGAATGGTATCAGTGCCTCCGAATGCCACCCGCCATCTGCCAGGCAGGCTGTCACTCTCCAAATCCTTACTGCTGTTTTAGGTCTAACAGCTGTATGACAGCAACATGCACTGTTGGGTGAGCTCGTTCCTTACAGTTTGTTGCTATGAGGAATAAACAAATTTCTGTATGGTCAATACTGGATAATACAATATATCTAAGTCATGTAGATTAGACTTCATTTTTCAACAGCCTTTGCAATGACTCAGTGACTCTTTCCAAACTGAGGTGTGCAACTAACCTACATCTGAGATTAAAGTACAGTGACAACAAGATTCTAATAGAATCAGTTGCATTTACTTTCTCCTATTACAAACAAGTGGCAACAATGAAGGTATTTTGCTCTGACAGTTACTTAAATGGCAAAATTAAACCCACCTCTCTCCTATAGCATTCCTCCTATTTCTAAGTAGCTGTATCATGTCTTAATACCTTATGGCTAATTTTTTATCCATTCCATTTATTCACACTCATCACCATGATAGAGAAGGCCACAATTAAGAGAAAAAAATAAGTTGGGGGGTGGTTCCCTCATGGTTGAATTTTACATTGTCCAGTTTTAATGTGTCCAAACCTTCCTGTGGTTGGTGGAACTCCTTAACACAGGTTACTTTTAATATCAGAGTTAGCTACCAGGGTACCATGCAGTGGGAATGCTGAGGTTGCAAACCTGCAGCTTTTGTTTCTAGAGGGCTCAATCGAGATGCTTAAATACAGACACCTTTAAGATGTGCCAGAGCACCCGCTCTGGCATGGGGCTGGCAGAGGTGACACAGGGCTGACAGGGACCTGACTCCCCTGGTGTGGCAGCTGAAGCCAAGGCATGAAAGGATGTTAAAAATCTCCAGAGATACCATGCCTGTGCTTAATCGTAAGTCACGCCTCATGTCACTTCCTTTTAGTACTTGTCTTGCAAATGGAAGCAGAAAAACAAAAGGGGCAAAAAATAGGGGCTTTATTCACCTAGGACAAATCTAGAATTTCAGGTCTGGAATAATGCTCTGTTACAGTGGGGGTGGACTTGTCTGCTTTTATTTTATCAACTATAATGCCTGCTTGGAAAACACTTTGTATGCTGGGCCATCAGGAATAATGATAACTAAAATGGTTGGAAACTGGCATATTCTGACTCTTTCAACTCTTCTCCAGTGCTGGGGGCCTGAACAAGAAGGTATTTCTGTCTTCTGCGAGCTATGGGTTTATGGCCAGAGACTTGAACAAGAATCCACTGTCACCGAAAAATTCATATGCCAAAGTAACAGGGAAGTAACTGTCCTGGGTTCAGCTATAGCAGTCATTTTTTCTCCTTCTTAGTAGCTGGTGCAGTGCTGTGTTTCTTAACTTTCAGTCTGGGAACAATGCTGATAACACCGATGTTTTTAGTTGTTGCTCAGTGATGTTTACTCTGACCAAGGACTTTCTCAGTCTCATGCTCTGCCAGGGAGGAGGGGAAGGCAGGAGGAAGCAGAGACAGGACACCTGACCCAAACTGGCCAAAGGGGTATTCCATACCACAGCACATCATGCCCAGTATAGAAACTGGGGGGAGTCACCTGGAAGGCCAGATCGCTGCTCAGGTCGGGCTGGGTATTGGTCGGCGGGTGGTGAGCAGTTGTGTCCTCTCCCCTTGTTATTTCCCTTATCATTATTATGAAAAACAAATTTAAAAAGATTAAGTTGGTTTTTTTTTGTGGTAAATACCTGAAGGGTGGTCTTGAAGAGGCAAGAACACATGTCATTTGTTGAACTAAATATCTTACATGAAGAAAAAGGGGCTAATGGCACTCTGGAGTAAGCAGTCAAGTTTAGGTTTAAAATACTGAGTGAAATGTATGCTAAGGTAAGAAACTGGTAAACTGCATTCCTCTGAAGACTCATAACCATCCTCTGCTACCAATAATAATGATAAGAGGAATAACAAGGGAAAAGGACACAACCGCTCACCACCCGCCGACCAATACCCAGCCCGACCCGAGCAGCGATCTGGGTCTTCCGGGTAACTCCCCCCAGTTTCTATACTGGGCATGACGTGCTGTGGTATGGAATACCCCTTTGTCCAGTTTGGGTCAGGTGTCCTGTTGCGCTTTGTGATGAGATAATAAAATCACACCGTGATAAGTAATACTTGTACTGAGGAAACGTTTCTACAAGGATAGAAATGTCCACAGCAACACAGACGTCCTTGTGATGTTTGTGAGCCTGTGCCTAAGAAGCAGATATGTTCTTCAGGTTATACCTCATAGCAGCCTTCCAGCATCTGAAGGAGGCCTGCAAGGATGCTGGGGAGGGACTCTTCGTCAAGGTCTGTAGCGACGGGACAAGGGGTAATGGGCTTAAATGGGAGGTTTAGGTTAGATGTAAGGAAGAAATTCTTCCCTGTGAGGGTGCTGAGGCGCTGGCACAGGGTGCCCAGAGAAGCTGTGGCTGCCCCATCCCTGGCAGTGTTCAAGGCCAGGTTGGACACAGGGGCTTGGAGCAACCTGCTCTAGTGGAAGGGGTCCCTGCCCACAGCAGAGGGGGTGGAACTGGGTGATCTTAAGGTCCTTTCCAACCCAAACCATTCTCTGATTCCATAATTCTGTTATACTTACTTTTTTACCTTTAGGTTCTCAAACCATCTGGCCCACAACAACCTGCCACCCCCTTCTTACATTATGGAGTCCTCCCTGGCAGAAGGTTTGGGCTGTTCTACAATGAGAAGAATAAACTCAAGGGCATCCCAGAGAATGTGAAATAGTGGTTTAAATTAAAAACAAAGAACTCACCCACCCCTCAGCTTAATTTGAGTCACAAACATCACAGAGAACAACAGAATAATGCATAAAGAGTCGTCTTGGAGTCTTCAGAGACAGAAGATTAAAAAACAATTATACAATTTCACAAAAGTCAAAATCCACCAAACTTTTCAAACCATCATATCATCAAAATCACTTTTGCTATTCCCAAAATGTCCCCAAAGCACCCTACTTAGAGCAGAGCAGCTACCCAGATTTTCAGGTGGATTGATTGTACTTGTGGCAATTTGAAGACAGCGGAAGTACAGGCAAGCTTGATGCCAGACTGCAAACACAGAAGGTAACTACAGACTTTAAATCTCCAAGAATGTGCAGTCAAAAACTTTGATTGTAGAAAAAGCCACTGGATCAAGTTCAGAGTGCAAAAAGCATGTGGAAACATGATTAGGAGCTGTAATGTTGCATCAGGTATAATTCTTAATTGAGAGCTCAATTTCTAAGAGAAAGGTACATTCTGGTGCTGGTTGAAATTTTTTGTTGAAAGCATTCTTTTTTCAGTAAAATTTTATACTTTTGTTCAAATTAACATGTTTACAAAGGTATTCATTTGGTGAGAGCTCCATTTTAAAATGACACATTTTGATATGTCTCGATGACATATCAAAAAGTGAAAAGTTCCATTTTAACATCCACGTAATGGAAACTTTTATTGAGTAATGCTCAGCTTCCAGTGAAAACTTCATCTAATAATGATGTTTGAGAATGAAAGAAAGTTTAAAGCCTAAAGCCATTTAACCAAATGAAATACTCATTTGACACAGACGATTCATGTTACATTTCTCACAGTAGAATTTGGGCTGTTAAAAAAAAATAAAAATCATTTCTGAAATTTCAAAGCAGACAAAATCTTGGAAAGATGCAATATTCAACAGAATGAAACCACCCAGTTTTACCCAGCTTTCTAGTGCCAGTATTGACCATGAAAGAGGAGCTGCCTGTGCGCACTGCAGTGTCTCCCAAAGCCACCATCAACCACAGCAACAGATGCTGCAACACCACAGTGCCCCTTTCATCCTTCATGAGAGAAGTGCTTACTGGCTCATCTGCTGACAAACTGGTAGTCCCTACGGTTGTTTTCCGTATATCCTCTGAGAGACTGTAAGACTTGCTCTGGAGGTTTAAAAAACACAATACACAAGACACTCATGAACCTGTGGTTGCAAAACACGTGATTAGGAGAAAGAACAAACTTCAGCTGAAAAGCTCTGTTAAGAACTCAGTATTTTCAGGGTGTTCCAGCAGCAGTTCTCTGATACAGATGCAGGCATTTCTCCAAGATTACCTGGAATTTCCTAGGGACAAATGCAGAACGATGCAATTCCCAGATGAGTCATTGGGCTGAATCATTGAATTGTCTTCAACATGGGCTCACACCTCTTCGCACTGAAGCCTATGGCCCAACTCTGGCGCACTGCACCTACATTCAGTCCAGCTTGGAGCTCATACAACTGCTAAACCTGCCTGAGATGCACTGTTGTGATCTCTCTTGACATAGACAGACCTCAATTGGCTAGTTTAAACCTGAATTGAGTATGCTTGCTCTACACTGCATTCAGTGTAATGTCCAGTGAAAAGCTCTCCAGGGTCAGAGAAGATGCCTGCTGACAACCCTACAATGTGTGCTTATGTTGACACACGTGGCTGTGCAGCAGGAGCCTTCTTGGCCTTGTTTTCTATATGAAGACAGGTTGCTGAACTGCTCACTTCCCTTTTGTAAGCAAACAGTCTACAAAAGGATGGTGTGGGGATGGAACCATCCACCCTTTCAGAGGGAGACAGAAAGCTCCTCGGCTTAGTAGCTGGAGCTTAGTGCAGATGGTATGGGGTCTCTTCCTCAGTCTGCTAAAGAAAATATCCTGGAGAGCTGGTCCAAAAGTAGTATCTCTCAAGGCCTTGCTGAGTTTGAATTAAACAAACAGTGATGTAATAAAACAATATAAATCTTAGAGAAATTAATGTATCACTCGCCTGTATCAGCAAACAGGCTGCCTCTATTGATACTGTAAAACTGCAGGTTTTCAGCATTCAAGGAGAAAATGTGCTGCTGAATAAATACTGCCTTTTATTAGTTTTAAAATTGGAGCTAACCCCCCCCCCCGACTTCTTAAGCAGAAGCTCCTTACCTTTCAGTAGGACAAATCATTCACCGCTACCACGCACAAACTTTTGACAATCAGGTTGTTTTGAGGTTAAATCTTTATAAAGATTTATATATTTGTTATTAAACACCCAAACGTTAGCCAAAATTGTCTCAGTCAAAACTCAAGTTAATTTGATGTAGTAAATCCTGACACGTAGATTTTAACCAGTTCCTTCTGTGAGCATGCACTACACTTTGAGATTAATTCTGTCCTTACTACTCAGTGATAAACAGCTAAATTTTGAAAGTGTTGGCCTTTGGGACAGGAAGTTTTTAATACATCTTTAGCGAATTATTTTAGTGTTCAGAATGTTCCAACGTAAATTTGCTAAACTAACTAAGATAAGTTTTCCCATGACATCCTACACATGGTCTCTTTTCCTCAGAATTAAAGTGCTGCCCTTTTTAACTAAGTCACAATGAGCATTAAAGCACTCATTACAGTAATAGTTTCACTATTTGTGTACTGCAACTAAGCGATGCTACCAGCTACATACAAGTTTCCAACCCATACTTCAAGCACATTCTGAGGTTAAATCTTCATTTGCAGCTGTATTAATGCCATTTAAAATGAAAATTGACAAAAATAAACCCAGGAAATTGTTGCATTCTTGACAATCCAAATTAAATAACTACTTACATGTGAACTGCCCATTTTTGCTCAGCCTGAGCGTGGAGGATGCAACTCTTTTGCTCTTCAATAAAAGAAGCATACAGATGGAGAAGTCAACTTTTACTAGAGCAGCTAAACCCTACCCAACCCTGGGTTAATCAATAACCTCTGACATTATTTAAATTCTAGTCATTTCAAGGTGGGGTGTATTCATCATTAGATGGTGGCTTTATCATCTAACACCACATCCTGCTGGGTCATGAAGCTGGCTGCTTTCTCCAAGGAAATCAGGATTTCACAATATAAGCCTCCAGATTATATATACTGACTTATCTAATTGTTATTACAATGATTTACAACAGATAGCTATGGTAGTGCCCAACACGAGCTTTCCTAATGTTGCAGAAGGAAGGATGCCTCCACTGAAGAGTTCATATCAGATCTCATGGCATTTAGAAATACGTCATCAAGGACCCTTAATGCCTACAAAATATTTCAAACATAATCTCGCTGCTTTTATTGGGTTTAGGTAGCAAGGTTATGGTAGTGGGGGGGTTGCACAAGTGGTCTCTGTAAGAAGAGGTTGTTGAGCAACCGGGGTTGCTCTTATGCCAGTGCCCGCTGACTCCAAAATGGACTTACTGCTGGGCAAAGCTGAGCCCCATCAGCTATGCTCGTGGTGACTTTGTGATAACACATTTAAAAAAGGGTAAAAAATACTGCACAGCAGCTGTGAGAGAGGAATGAGAAAAATGTGAGAGGAACAGCTCTGAAGACACCAAGGTCTGTGAAGAAGGAGGGTGAAGAAGTGCTCCAGGCACTACAGCAGAGATTCTCCTGCAGCCTATACAGAAGACCATGGTGAGGCAGATTGTACACCTGCAGTCTGTGAAGGTCCATGGTGGAGCAGATACCTACTTGAAGCATGGAGAGGACCCCACCCTGGAGCAGTGGGATGTGTCCTGAGGGAAGCTGCAACCTGTGGAGAGCCTGCGCTGGAACAGGGTCCGGTGGAGAAGAGCCCACACACACAGGAGCAGGTTTTCTGGCAGGACCTGCGACCCTGTGGGGGACCCACACTAGAGCAAGGGAAGAACATGAGGAGGAAGGAGCCACAGAGACAAAATATTACAGATTGACTGCAACCACCATTCCCTGTTCCCCTGTACTGCTTAGGGGAAGGAGGTAGAAAGGGTGTGAATGAAGGAGGGAAGTTGGGCCTTGAGAAGAGGGTGGGGAGGAAGGTAGGTTTAGTTTCGTCTTTCTCTCTCTCTATTCTACTCTATTTTTAATTGGCAATAAAGTAAGTTAACTTCCCTAAGTCAAACCTTGTTTGCCCGTGGCAGTAATCAATGAACAGTCTCCCTGTCTTTATCTCAGCCCACAATGTTTTTCAACTTATTTTCTCCCCCTGCCCATTTCAGGAAGGGGATTAAGAAAGCACCTTAGTGGGCATCTGGCAGCCAGCTAAGGTCCTGCTTTAGACCTCAGGTAGGACAGCCAGAAAAAACTTAAGAGAGTAAGTACTCTTAAATTTATAGTAGTTCAGGGGGAAAACCAAAATCTATGTGATTATCCGAACAGTAAGCAAAAGAAAATCATTGTGTCACTGGAAGTGCGGCAGTAATTCTAGGTTTTAAATGGTTTGATAGACAGTACTTTCCTGCAAAGACCTTGCTCCCATTCAAACATACTTAAAAATTAATGATCAGTTTTGATATATTACAGACTGATAATCCTACTGCTTTTACTGGTGGTGAATGAAGGCACAACTCCTTAAGGATTTAAACCAAACAGCAGTTGAGTCATACTATATTGTGCTGTGCATGCAAATAGTCTATCTAAACGTGCAAATAGGTCATCAGTAGGAAAACTAGGTACTACTCCCACTGAACAATTTGGTTAACTTAGCTTATGTACTGGGAATTTAAAAGTTTGTGCAATTAACAAAAATTAAGGATTGTATGGTACCTTCCAGCTTTGTAAATAACAGGACTGAGTTCCTCCAGGAGACCTGAGGACTGTACTCCTGTGGGTGTCATTCCCCAGGTAATGAGATAGAGGCATCTCTTGGTATCTCGTGAATGGAGTCTGCCTCCATCTATTTCTTCGTTCTTTTGCCATCAGGATGGAAAACTGAGGGACAGGTATTATGCCATGGCAAGATCAAGTAGGCTGGATGCAGAGGACAAGAAAGCACTAAGGGCTTATCAAAAGGGTCCCTATAAACAGTCTCCTCTGAAAGGTGAAGTGGGCAGAATTCAAATGGTGAAAAGGAGATCAAATATTATCCTAGGCAAGAAACACCCCGCACTACAGTGCATAACTGCTGACTGATAACACTGCTGTTCTGGAGATTATTGCTGGTAACCACTTTGCACTATAGTTAACCACAAGATTGGTTACAGCTGATGGGCCTTAGCTGAGGTTAAATGGAAAAGGCAATGAAAATCTTCAGTCTAGTGAAGCAAGTAAATTAAAGGACCAAGGTGCTAACAGGTCAGAACTACATGAAGCTGAGCTTTGCACTTTCTGCAGAGAATACTTGTGCTAGCAGCCTGTCCACACAGCTGGGCAGTAGGATGATGCTTTTGTCTGTCTGCAAGAAGAGGCAGAACTTTCCCTGGAGACGCAGGCACCTGGATTTCTCTGTGACAGAGGAAACATTGCTTGTGAAGTCAGCAGAATTAATGCCTTCACCAACCTTCACTACAGCATTGGCAGTGGTGTCTGGCATTTCTGTTTCACTCTG
>NW_009918917.1:70573-74351 GCF_000696875.1 Nestor notabilis
TGACCCCTGGTGAACCTGTGTGAGACTGAGAGATTGCAGAAAGTAAAGACAACCACAAGAATTCTGAACACTGTTTGGAGATTTATCCAGGCCAGACAAAAAAGGGAGTGGATTGACCAGAGACTGGTCAGGCATTACCAGGGACCAAAATATTTTCAGACAGGTTTACCAAGACATTCACTAACAGGGATGAGCTGCAGGAAGGACAGGTTTCAAATGTTCACTTTGGAGAGAAATTTAAGGAGCTAAAAAGTGGAGTGTAAGTCCTAGATAAATAATTCGGCCTGTCAACAAACTCAGCTAAAACCAGGCATTTACAGTGAATTTGTTTCCATTAGGAAGTTAGTATCCTTGAAGGAAGTCATTGTCCCATTCCTGGACATGCAAAAAAACCCATTATTTCAGAGGAAAGAGTTCCTTGGGGACTATTTGGTCTTAAGATCTGATCAACACTTGTCAATTTGAATAAGCAGCTGTACAAATCACTCTCAAGAAAGCGATAAGAGTCATCCTGGAGAGTAGATACTCTTCACCTGTTGCTGAAGGTGGCATGCAGCTGATCAGGCCAGCCAGGAGTAGAAGGAATGTGAACAAGAGATCGCATTGCAACTTTTTTGTGCTCAGTTCAGAGGAGAGCTGCAGTGATTGAGCTCAGCTTGCTCTTTCAGAACACTGTATATTACTGTGCACATACAACTCAGCTACCTGTCAGTGGGAAATGTAAACTGGTAGGCCCCCACCAGTCCATGGAGCTTGCTGAACACACTGAAACCAACTTCTGTCTCAGGAAAAAGAGGAAGTTACTAGAGGAAGCCAAGCTGCTATTTCTGATTTTAAACAAGGATGAACTGGCTGAAAACCCAGAAAGGGAAGGTAGTTTGAAAGTGGTAATGACACATGGCGTTAACTTGTTACTAGGAAAAAGCACAAAAGACTTGGAATAAGGAAGAAAGCAGACTTTTGGAAGATCAATGAAGCAAAAGATAATGTCTCTTGAGAATGCCTCTCAAGAATGAAGGCTGCTGAGAATAACTGGAAGCAAATATATTAAAACCATTAAAACCCAAGAAGCAAATTTTCTCTATAGGAAGGAAGAATAGTAAGAAAACTGTGTAAGTCTGCAACAAGTTCTCTTTAAGAAAATGAAACTCCACAAGTCGATTAACCGTAACTGAGCCTGCAAGTAGACAGAACAAGAACACAGGAATCAATTTAGAAAAGCAAATGGACCGAATGAGTTATGAACAGCAAGAGACTGTGCGCTGTGAGCACACACTGCTGGCTCATGTTCAGTTTCTCATTGACCAACACCCCGAAGCCCTTCTCCGCAGGGCTGCTCTGAATCTCTTCTCTGCCCAACCTGTAGCTGTGCCTGGGGTTGTGCTGACCCAGGTGTAGGACCTTGCACTTGGCTTGGTTGAACTTCATAAAGTTGGCATCAGCCCACCTCTCAAGCATGTCCAGGTCCCTCTGGATGGCATCCCTTCCCTACAGCGTATCAACCGAGCCACACAGCTTGGTGTCGTCGGCAAACTTGCTGAGGGCGCACTCAATTCCATTGTCCATGTCACCGACAAAGATACTGAACAACACAGGTCCCAACACCGATCCCTGAGGGACACCACTCGTTACTGGTCTCCAATTGGACATC
This sequence comes from Nestor notabilis, assembly GCF_000696875.1. NCBI lineage: Eukaryota > Metazoa > Chordata > Aves > Psittaciformes > Psittacidae > Nestor > Nestor notabilis. The sequence continues at coordinate 72,225 of NW_009918917.1, forward strand.
GAGCTGTTTACTGCAACTCTTTGCACACGGCTATCCAGCCAGTTCTTTATCCACTGAGTGGTCCATCCATCAAATTGATGTCTCTCCAATTTAGAGACAAGGATGTCATGTGGGACAGTGTTGAACGCTTTGCACAAGCCCAGGTGGATAATGTCAACTGCTCTGCCCCTTCCACCAGTTTGTTGCCCTGTCATAGAGGCCACCAAATTGGTCAGGCAGGATTTCCCCCTAGTGAAGCCATGTTGGCTGACACCAACCACCTCATTGTTTTTCATGTGCCTTAGCATGCTTTCCAGGAGAATCTGCTCCATGATCCTCCAAGGCACAGAGGTGAGACTGACTGGTCTGTAGTTTCTGAGGTCTTCTATTTTCCCTTTCATTAAAATGGGGGTTATATTTCCCTTTTTCCAGTCATTGGGAACTTCATCTGACTGCCATGATTTTTCAAATATGATGGACAGTGAATCAGTTGTCTGCAAATTCTCAAACTCATTAATAAGCACCCTTCCTGGTAATAAATGAAAATCCTGTTAAAAATCAAGTACTTCCACTATTGGCTTCTAATCACTGCTCTGCCCAATTATCCTGCCTTTTTGAAGATCTACCCCACATCAGTATTTCTTTCTAATTGTTTTGGGTTTTCTTCCCTTTTGCCAGTGCTGTCACTGAAAAGTCTGAGGCAGCTGATAGGAGTATAATGGAACATGAATACTGCATACATTACAGTTACTCTGAGCACCTAGCTTGTGGATTATCATATCTATGTCTTACTAAAAGTATTATTCATGTGCAGGTGCCACTAACAAGATAATTTACCTGAGAATCACACAAGAAAAAAATTGCCTGGCCCTTTTGAGAGGCGTGTCTAATTACTGATATCAAAAGCAAACAGGCAGTGCTACCCAACGACCCATACCACCTGGTTTATGTGGCAATGGGCAAGGTAAAAAAGATTTCTTATTAATGTCTTCTCATAGTTTATTTGTAAACCATTGTAGGGTGTGACAGGGGAAGGCTCCTAAGAAACCTGACAACTGGGTTTAAAACAATTGAGGGATGAGGTCAGATTTGCAGTTTGTGACTGGTTTTGGACTGAATCCTGCCAGTGAATCCTTATCTGAGACCCTGGAGATCCTATGAGCTGCTCACCATTTCCTCAGCTGCATGTCAGCATCATGGGCTGAGACTTGTGTCTCTGCATTTACTCAGAAATGGGATCCTGAAGATACTGGTGATGCCAAAGCAGAACTGGGTCTGTAGTTCTCTTGGGAACCTACTTGAACATACAGAGTTTCTTTTTATTGCTCTTGGTCCCCTTTCAGCTCTGTCTCCACTGCTCCAAGGTTATTACCGAGCATGCAGGACAATTACCTTAAATATAAATGGCACAAGTGACGAGGGCCTCACTTGCTTTGTTTGTTCTTCTACATCAAATCATGCACTAAATATTGTGGAGTGTCAAACCATAGAGCCCTTCCCCAGTCTGTAATCCCCTTACATTGAAACAATAGGAAAATGGTTCTGCACAGGAAATTGGCACTGATTTTGACACAGGTAATACTTTAAATGACTCACAAGAACCTAGATCCTAAGATAAGCAGGGGCATCTGCTGCTGCTTCATTTGAACCAGCTTCCTTGACGATATGAACCCACTTGCTCAAAGTCCCATGAGAACAGGATGGGCTGTCCTTGGCGCTCAGGGCTGCAAGCTTTCCATCGCCACACTGTGCAGACCACATGTGGGGAGCATGTTGCCAACACAGCCCAGGGCCACTGCTACGTGAATGATCTTGCTCTTCCCTGTGAAACGCTCACTGACGTTCCTGCCCTTGCTCTGAGCAGTCACCAGAGTCTGGCTGGTACCATGAACAACATTACGAGACCGCGTTCAGATTAAGCGTTCAAAACCCGTGTAGATCAACCCCTCAGTGACACGGTTTAGCGCAGTCTTGGCAGTCCTGAGATAATGGTTGGGCTTAATAATCTTAAAGGTCTTTTCTGATTCTATGATGTTAGAACGAACCAAGCAGGCACTTGAAGCTCGGATCCGCTCCCGGTCAGTGCCAGCACGCGGCCGGTTGCTGGTGTGAGGGGAGGCAGCGACGCGAGGCATCGCCTTCTGCAGG
>NW_009918918.1:0-34867 GCF_000696875.1 Nestor notabilis
GCTCAGCCACCTGCTGCAGGAGACCCTCCACTGGGGCACTAGGTGAGTACTCACCACGCCGCTCGCTGCCCCCTCGCTCCGCCTGCGCCAACCGCCGCACCCCGCCCTGTTCACCGCGCTCCCTGGGCTGGGATTTTACCCACTGAGGCCGGTGCCTCCCTCCTGGCCCCGCCCCCTGTGAGTCCCTGTTCGCGTCAGCGGAGCTGCGGCTCCTGGGCCCGGTCTCGCGGGCTGGGCAAGGCCTGTCGAGGGCTTGAGGCTCTCTCGGTGGCTCTCGCCGCTCCGAGCTGGGGCTCCGGGTCGCTGAGCTTCCCCCTGCTCCGGGGTTGAAGGCGTCCTCTCTGGAGGTACTCACCTCGGCACTCCTCACAGAATGAGTCATTCAAGAGGTAGCTTGAAGAGGTAGCTACCAATTTCCTTACCCAACCTCAAAAGCGTACTGACCAATTTCCTTTGCGAACAGGTATTTTTAGTGGCATTACTTGAAATTTGAAACTGCCTGTTCAGTCTTCATTTGAACCAGTGTAAGTATGGGATTTTAGCTAGTACGTTAATAAACAGTTGACTAATACTGGCTCCAAAACTTAACTCAAAATTAAGGTAAATATAATAAAGAAGGAGAAAACCACAATTTTCTCAAAGTAAATATAAATTTCTAAGTCTATCTGATGTATGTGGCATTGTGTTACTTTTTTTCCTGGTACAGTTTGTTGAAAAGTTGAATCTTCTTGAGGGGGTGTGCAAGAATCATATAGAATTTTATTGAAATATCCAGGCTTACTAAAGTATGGCTATTGATACACATAATTTCCTGGTGACAAAAGGTACATGCTAATTTGTAAGGCAATAGGAAAAAATTCATATGGCTGATCTATGACCATGATTCCAGTGTGGATTTGATCTCTCAAGAATCCCTACAGCCCTGTCAGCCTCTTAGAATCAAGTGCCACTGAGACTTCAATATATAATTAAGCACATGCATTCCAGTAGTAGCTTTGATCTGAGTTCTGTCCTACCAAATATTGTACAAACACAATTTGAAACAATTAATGGAAGAGGTAAAATGAACATATAATGACAGCCTGCAAATATGGTTGGGTTTTGAGGGTTTCCCTTTCTATGTAGTCTGTCTTTCAGGTATGCTCCTCTTCCACTAGCAGGGATTCCCAGGGTTTTACCACTAGCCCAAGTATGAGCCATTTCCAAATTCAGTGTTAGCTGGGGATGTCTCTTCCATTTAGTATACCTCCTGCCCTCCCTCACCCATTGTTTGCATGATTTGAAGACCTAGTTCTCCCTTGCTAGCTTTTTCATTTCTCCTACTGCCACCTAATCTCCTCAGCTCCTCCTTCCTCCTACAAGTTTACCTTTCTTATAAGTATGAAGCACACACAGCTGATGAAAGGGAAAATGGAGATGGAAAACATTGATCAACTATCATCTTTTGTCAACTTGATCCTTTTAGAAAATCATCACACTTTGGCAGACTTTAACATAATTTTCAAACTACCCTAGCACAACTGAGCTGCAGGACCTATTCTAGAAGCTCCAGAGCCAGGAAGAACCCAGAAAAATTAAAGGTCCAGATGGAGATCATGGCTTGGTCTTGAGCAGACTGTGGATTAAAATGTGGAACTTTACAAGTTTTGGATCTTTTCTTCAGCTTGAAAGTTGAGAAGGACACGCGCCAGCATACTGTTTGTATCCCAGAAAAGATCTGAATTTTCCTTGCATCCCACCAGGAAGCTGCTTGGCTTCAAAAAACCTGGATTCCCAAGGTTTTCAGTTCACCTTAGGAGAATATGCTAGTCAAATACAGGGGAAAACCTGAGTTCATATAACAGTACAACACAAACCCCTGGTGCTTTGGAGGTAAAAGCCTGGCCACAAACATCTGCCACTGCAGATGTCTGCAATGACAGTTTAGGGAACAGAGAGGCATACCTACAGAGTTGACCAGTGAGATTTGTTGGATGAACGAGAGATAGTACATGCAGAAAGCTACTGTACTCATGGTCTCCTTCACAGGAAGATCCCATGTCTGGTACTGGAGTTCGTTGCTTCAAGGGAGGCTGAAATCCCATTTCTGCTCCTCCAGAAATCAAATACAGCAAACTCATGCTCAGCAGAGCAGCAGAGAGCTTCTCTTTCTTGGTAAGCAAGGCAGCTGAACCAAGCAATGACATGCTGTTGGTATACTTTATTTGACAATGCAAAAAACCCACAAAACCCTAGGGAACTGGGGAACCTTGTAATACAGTGCCAGAAGACAAGCCAGAACTAGCTTCAGAATAACTTTCTTTGCCCCCCATATGAAAAAAACCCACCCTACAATCCAAGTGAGAGGAGACTGTGGGAGGAAAGAAAGGTCTGACTCACAGCAGAAACAAAAAAGTAATGCAAAAAGAACAGCCTCCATATGCCATAATAAAGAGACTTCGTACGGCTTTAATTAGCTCATTATAGAAGGGTGTAAAGTAGATAAAGGAACCCAGTATGGAAATATTAAATCAAATGGTATTAAAAAAGAAAGCAGGGAAGAAAGAAGTTGCTCATGATACAAGCTGTGTTGTTAGTGTGTCATTCTAAGCAGAAGGGAAATAGAAGGGATCTGTCTATAAAGGGTGAGGAAGAAGAAGGATGAAATGGAATTAAAAAATTGAGACAAAAAATTTGGACAAAATCTGCTGTACCAGTAGTGTCCATATAAAGTGACTGGGGAGATTATATTACTGCCACCATCATTTTGGAAATGTGTCTGTATTCCTGAAGAGGACTTCTCTTTCTATACCCATATTTGCTTTGAGATCTTCAAGCACCATAATATTCCAGGTTAAAGAATTGCTAAAAGATGATGTGGTGTAGCACGATGTGTCAAAATGTAGACATCAAGTGTAACATTATCCTGACATTTAAAGATAAATGACACTAATTTCACGCTGTATCTACCTAGCCTCTGCTGTTATATGATCTGCAGTTCTGTAGCAAATGAAAGGAGATGAGCATTTTAGGTACTGTAAGTGTTATTGCTGTGGTGCACTATCAGCATAAGTTATACTTTTCAGCTCTGCTCTCACAGAAATGACCTGCTAGATATTTTGGCACAAACACACTTTGTGCTTCTTTATATTCCTTTGAGTCGCCAAACCAAAGCAAAAAGGCAAATAGGCTTTAGAGACCATGGCATAATGCATTTAAACAAGCTCAGCAGCATTAGGAAAAACAATCACAGCACAGTATAAGAAACACAGAGAGCTGCCTTTGAACTTACTCATCTCCACTCAATGCAAATGGAGTGGAAAGGCGTTACAGTAACCTCCTCTGTGCCTCTCAATATGAGCTATGCTATATAGTAGTTAGCATGACTTGGATCCTAGATGATGGGTATTTACTGCCTTGGTCCTTTCCTGGCTACACAAGGGATTGCAGGGGTTGTACTATTTTACTCCTTTGGCCTGCTGAGCTCTTGCATGAATGAGAAATGCCCAAGTTCCTTCTTCTATGCAGGAAATGTCCCACCTGCAAGTACATAGGGAACTTTTTCTAATACCTCTACTATACAGTTGTGGTGTGCTCCACTCCCTACCCCTTATGCCCTAACTGCCAGTGGGTGGCTGCATCCCACTTATTCTGGATTTTGTGGGATGGATGGCAGCATAGTAGCCCAGGGCTGTCTGTAACAGTGATCTGAATGTCTTGCTGGTGTGCAAGTATGACTGTAAGTCAATCTTACTCTTTAAATAGTGGATAGCCCAGGGCCTGTGGAGCTCTCCTGCACATCAGCCAGCTGCACACCAGGATCTCCCCTTGAAGGAATGCCTCTCAAGCTTACTCCTCGAGGTTGAGAGATTCCTTGCTGGAACAGATTCTTGGTAAGTGATTAATAGCATGCTAAACTTCCAAATTTTACTGAAGTGATATAAAGGATTGATTGTGCATATATAATCCTTTAGACATAAACTGTTAACCAAGTCTGGGATTAGGAGTGGACCCAACTGCCCCTAAATTCCTCTCTGAGAAGGGGTTTAGAAGACAAGAGGTCCTTTCTGAACCTTATGATTCAACAGACGATCTTCCTGATAATTTTGTCTGATCCTGTCCTTTATGCAGTAAATACTCAAGTGTACCTTGCCATTGAATCTTGTTGAACTGTCACATTTACCATTGAACTTCGTAATATCAATAAAATGTAGTGTTGCTTCTCATAAGCAAAGTGCACGGCTCCATCTATGACAATAGTAGTCTCTGCTGTCTTAATTATCAATCAGAGTATCTAAAATTATGAATAATACTGAAAAAATTATCTAAAAAGGGGAAGATGTAAACTCTCAGTCTAAGGTGAGGGAGAGCAGGAGAAATTACAGGTCTTCTCTGCTGGCAACATAGCCCTGGTTGCACCAGATCAAGATTGATAATACAATGATAATCTCTCCGTATTGTACCCTTTACTACTTAAATTACAAAGCTAACATCTTCCTGGAAGGAAATATGAAGTTTGCCAAAATTTGGGTATGCACTTTAAAATAAATAAATGCTGAGAATATGAATACCTGAGACTAGACTTGTGAAAGCCATTTCCCGCCTTTCAGCATCTTTGACCCTGTCCCGGTGATTCATCCCATCTTGCAGAGGGACAATTTCTGCTTAGTTACTGAGAGAGTAAGGTACATGTGAGCCAAGTGGTTTCTTATGAACATATGGTAACCATATAAGTGATGCAGGGACTTGGTGTACAGTTTATGCTAAGCCACATAAATCTGCAAGTACATGACAGCCTACCTAACACTTCATGTAGATCTCCATTTACCCTACAGGCTAACACTTCACATTTGCTCTGCACTGACTGGTGGTAGGAGATAGATCCTGAATAGGGAATTGCAGAGAAATGGCGAACTCAATGTTGCCCATACGTAACTAAGCAAAAGGATGCAATGCAGACAAGAACAGGATCTCACAGCCTGCAGTCAGGACTTGTGAGTCCTTTACAATTCTCTACTCATTGCGTGTCTATAGAATTAAAGTAGGAGAAGTACCATTTACCATTTAGCTTCAGTTCCATTTTCACATTCCTCTGTCCACACTCCCTAGTCTCATTAGATAATACTCCCAACTATAAGAAGGCCCAAGAGGGGCAAATTCACCCTAACATAAAAAATATAAAAAGTTCGCATAGCACATAAAGCTCATGTTTATGTTCTATGTGCAGCAAAATCACTGAAAATCAGGTCCAATTGTGAATTCAGTGTTGCAGTTAAAAATAGCACAAGTATTATATTTCATAATTAAAATACCATCAATTTCGTTTATTCTAATTTACTAAACCTTCAGATCATTATGTTTTGAATACTCAATTTGAAAACTTTTATAGAGTTACATTTTAAAATTCATATCTTTGTTTATTCAGATAAATTTTTCTTATACTGCCTGGATAAGTCTGGAATTTTTATTCATTCCTCACATAAGCAACTTGATTTAGCTTTTAACTAAACTGGTTATGCATACTTCATGACTCTCAAGAGACAAGAAACTCTTCAAACAGGAAAACATAATCTGTGGAGCTGCCTATGAATATGATTTTTTGCTGCTTTCTTTTTCTCCACTGTTGTATCTGTAAGAAAATTGAGACGAACTTTATTGTGTCACTGGCAACTAGTGTTTAACAGGTGCCCAGCCATGGCTGAGAGTTTCTGGTAGTTTTACAGCTAATTACTAGATAGGCCTATCACCTCTCAATTTTCTCCATCCATTTTAGTGCAGCCAAAACTGCCAACCCTTCCTATATAGACATCAGTTTGATGGATGGACCACTCAGTGGATAAAGAACTGGCTGGAGGACTGCACGTAATGAGTTGTGGTAAACAGCTCAATGTGCAGTTGGAAAACAGTAACGAGTGGTGTCCATCGGGGATTGGTGCTGGGACCTGTGTTGTTCAACATCTTTGTCGGTGACATGGACAGTGGGAGTGAGTTCGCCCTCAGCAAGTTTGCTGACAACACCAAGCTGTGTGGCTTGGTTGATACACTGGAGGGAAGGGATGCCATCCAGAGGGACCTTGACACGCTTGTGAGGTGGGCTGATGCCAACCTCATGAAGTTTAACCAAGACAAGTGCAAGGTCCTACATCTGGGTCAGGGCAATCCCAGGCACAGCTACAGCTTGGGTGGAGAAGAGATTCAGAGCAGCCCTGAGGAGAAGGACTTGGGGGTGGTGGTTGAGTCGAAGCTTGATATGAGCTGGCTTCAGTGTGCGCTTGCAGCCCAGAAAGTCAACAGTATCTTGGGCTGCTTCGAAAGAAGTGTGACCAGCAGGTCGAAGGAGGTGATCCTGCCCCTCTGCTCTCGTGAGACCTCACTTGGAGTGTTGTGTACAGTTCTGGTGTCCTCAACATAAGAAGAACATGGAGCTGTTGGAGCAAGTCCAGAGGAGGGCCATGAGGATGCTAAGAGGGCTGGAGCACCTCCCGTATGAAGACAGGCTGAGAAAGTTGGGGCTGTTCAGCCTGGAGAAGAGAAGGCTGCATGGAGACCTCATAGCAGCCTTCCGGCATCAGAAGGGGGCCTACAAGGATGTTGGGGCGAGACTCTTACCTAGGGACTGTAGTGGTAGGACAAGGGGTAATGGCTTCAAACTTAAACAGGGGGAGTTTAGATTAGATATGAGGAAGAAGTTCTTTACAGTGAGGGTGGTGAGGCACTGGAATGGGTTGCCCAAGGAACCCGTTGTGAATGCTCCAACCCTGGAGGTGTTCAAGGCTGGGTTAGACAGAGCCTTGGATGACATGGTTTAGTGCGAGGTGTCCCTGCTCATGGCAGGGGGGTTGGAACTAGATGATCTTAAGGTCCTTTCCAACCCTAACTATTCTATGAATCTATGATTATAAATCATTATCTCCAATTCCTGAAGCAGTAGGACTTAAACATAGATGTGTTTATTTATACAGTTCAGTGTCAACAGTGAGGACCCAGCTTTACTGTAGGCCAAAGCATGGAAAGTAAGACAGGCCCATTTACAGAACGCACTGAATAAGTGGGAGCACAGCTTCATACATACACATTAAGATGGTGCTAAATTGCACCTGCTTCATTTGGAGCCTGCCTAAACCTAGCTTGAAACTGACTACATATTTCTTTTGGGAAGAAGCTTGTTACATTTCAGTGGCTCTTACCCTTGTTCATGGCTTATTCTTTCTCCTGTCAAACAGCATCACATGCTGCAGGGTCAGAGGAGCCTGTAGGAGGGTTCCTTGTTCACTTCTTACCTGTCCCAGGCTCTAAGGCAATATCTCATGTCTCATTTACGTAAAAAAACAAAAACAAAAATAAAAAAGGAAGAGAGAAAGAGAGGAAGAAGCATAACTGCTACTCTAGAAAAAAGCAAAAATCCCAGATGACATTCAGAAGAAAAAGAAAAAAGCATGCTTTGGTATGTCAACTTCTAAAAGAGCTCTTCTTTAAAATGTGCATTTCCTGGGGAAATGCTAGGAATTTGTAGTGTCTTTTGAAACCATGGCACACTGTTACTCTGTTTAACTACCTGTGACATTCAGAACAGCAATGTGGAAAATGTGAGACAAATATCAAAGGCTTGATCCTGCCCTTTGATAGTGCAGTTGAGCATCACTTCCAGTTGTTTAAAATCAGCTTCTGACTGCATATGCCCTCAAAATGTGGGAGGCTAAACAAGAAAACCTCCTTTGGCTGTGCTTATCTCAGCACAAAAGGTGATGGCATTTTATTTAGGGATTGCTGCAGTGATTTTACCTTATTTGTTATGTGAGAAATGGGATGTTCAGTTTTAATTTACACTGCCAACACAGAGCGATAATGCCACCACAGCAAAAACAGATTTTGTAAAAAATCCAATCCAACCAGCCAAATAAGCAGTGCCCACACAACACAGTATATCTCTCAAAACCACTGGCATTGTACTTATTTTCTCCTCAGCATTTTTCAGAGATGTTGGTTAAGTTTTGGGGTTTTTTACATGCTGCTCTTTCCTGGCACCACTGAGTTTCACAGAGGTATGTATTTTCAGAAAAATAGTTTAAAATTAACTCATAAGAAAAGTTTGGAGGCAAACCAGATTTATTCAGATGCCTGAAGATTCCTTCTGTGTCTGCCTATTCACCCCTAAGCCTCTAGAAAATTACATTTTTCTTGCACATGAGCAAGAATCCATAATACCTGCTGTAATGGGAAACTTAGAGGCGAGGAAAAAGGGAAGAGGAAGAGAAGTGAGACAGGACAGATTCAGACAACTAACACTAATAAAATACCTAAAGAAAATATAGGGGAATGGGATGAACAGAATAGAGAGCAGAACAGTGTATTGAAACAAGCTAAGCAAAGGAGTTAAAAATCTGATAAGGGAAGAGAGATGACAGAAGCACAAAAGAAAAAGGAAAGAATTAAGTAAAAAAAATCCCAGAGGAGAAGCAAAAATCCAAGTGCCTGTTCCTTCATTTGTGATACAAAGCACTATTTTCCCATTTACTTTGATTAGAATGAGGTAAGACTCCTAATGAAAGTAGAGAAATAGAAAGTTTTCTTCAAGATGAAGGAAAAGCAAGAAAATGCTCATAGAGAAAAATAATAAGAATGAATTCAACATTTTTAAGATGAAACAGACTCTAAAGCTGATATATAATATTACTGGGAATTGTAAAATTCACAAAAATTGGGAAACAAAATTTATCACTCTATTTTAACAACTTAGAGTGATTTCTCTATCATAGAAAAAGGTCTTTGAAGAAACGATGAAGTCAAAGAATCGCGGCTTGTAGTTCTAACTCTTGTAATGTTTTTGCCGGTTGTCTCTTCTTTCCTCCCCCTCTCCCTGCTAAGATCAGCTGAAAACATGTCTCACCCTGTGCAGCTCACCTGGTAAGTTAATCAACAGGGCATGTGGCATTTTTAGGCTCCTAAAGTATGCCCTGAGGGCAGAGGAGAAATACTTGCCAATTAAAGCTGCTTCTTTGTAGCAAAGCTGGAAAAAAGTTCAGTCCCTGACTAGCCTCTGGGGCTGAAAACATTATTTGTATGATTATCCTCCTATACCACAGTGAGGCATGTAAATGTAATGAGGGAAAGGTGTTTTATTGCTATCAAGAGTAGCATGTGTCATTGTATGGTTGTTCCAAGTCTCAGTGGTCCAAATAGAAAGAAGAATGTAAGGATAGGAGAGGGAAGGAGTAAAGGGATATATCCAATTCAGTGGTGGTGTTCAAAATGTACGCCAGCACAACCCTCCCGCTGACTCATGGATGTATTTGTATATGTTTATTTGTTCATATTTTTATATTTTATACGTTTATATGTGTATGTTTTTGTATCTGTATGAAACTTCCGTTCTCTCTTTCCTGTTGACTTTTCCTCTTCATAATCACAGTTTCCTCTTTTTTTCTTTTCTGTAACTACTTTATTTCCTTCATAAAGGGTCATAGACCCCCCAAAAATAATGGGTGATACAGCTAACTGACCACACTGGGGAAAACATGAAACCAACTATTTGAGAAGTCCTGCAGGATTGCCTTGGGAGGTGAAGGAAGCAATAAACGTCACCCGAAAAGGCAGAATCAAGTAATTTAGCAGAGCCTGAGTTGCAGGAGGCAGGCAAATATGAGCTTAGATCACATTCTTTTGCTGCAAGCAATGAGTATGAGCTCGGTTTAATGACAACACTATTAAGTGTTTCTGCTGCAGCAAAGCAGCAAAATGTGGGAACACATGTTTTGCTGGTAGGGACAGAAAGGAATGATTGGATTTCTTGGATGTATAAGAAACAGCAGCAGGATTTAATGGTAATACTGAAGCAAAAAGAGGTAAAGAGAGAAGTTAAAAAAAATTATCAACTTTGCGATGCTGATAAGTACAGCAGATGAGAGAGTTGCCAGTGGTGACAAACAAAACAGAGGATTTATTTGAAAAATGTCTAAGTTAACCTCCAGCAAAATGTGAAATATTAGCAAAATCTGGGAAAGGAGGTGTCTATTGGGTGATTCATCTTGCTGAATGTTGTGGTAATTAACTTCTGAAGTCCTTAGCCTCAAAACATTTTAGACACCTACATTCCTGGGTTTTGCGTTATTCCCTGAGTAACCAACAAAACTATAACTTGACTAATTTCAGTTTTTCCCATGTGTCTTCCCGAGTGAATTGATGAAGGGAAAACATCATACATATAAGGTTGAACTTGAGAAAGTTCAGTGTCATAGTGAAAGCAATCACTTTAAAATAACTCCCACTGTTTTCAGTACATTTTAATCTAATGCAGAAGCTGACTGAGAGTACTAAATGACTTTGTTTTGCTGTGTTTCAAGTGCTCCTTGTTGGCTTCCAGCTGCCATTATTCCTGTATGAACTGCTGTCTCATGATAGGAAAGAAAAGAAGTTACATGGGAAAGTCTCAACCTGACATTCACCTTTCTTCAAGATGGATTCGTGAGAGGGACTTTGTATTAGGTTTGGGTAACTAGGGTCTCATGTGATGAAAAGACCTTGGATGGGATCAGTGCTTTGGGATGTGGTCCCTTTCGTAGTTTGAAGTGCTGGAGAAGTATGAAAGCAGTCTAAATATTATAATCCTGTGGGAAAATCCCCCTAGAGCAGAAAATATGGAAATAGTCAGCAGCTCTGTGAAATCAGAAGTTTTAACGACTCCTTCTGCCTCAGTTTGCCGTTTGAAAAAAATGAATGCTAATTTACCTGCACTTTAGAGATGCTGTGGGAGGTGACCTACTTAAAGCTTGCAAACCGCTTTCCTTTATAGTTTTTAAACAGTGTTATTTAGCTAGAATGAGAGCACTTGTGAACAATTGTAACCATGGGCTTGAATTCATAATTGTAAGGCATCTTTCTTTTAATAAATTTATTTAAATAAAGAGCATTTGTATCACCTTCACTAGTTTCAAGTACTTTAGTGAAGGCTCCAAACCAAATGTATGCCTCCATCTTACTGAAAGACCTTTCTTCTCTCATTGTTAGCTTACAATCTACACAATAATAATAGTAGCAGTAGTAGTTATAACAATAATAGTGGCAATAATAATCATCATAAGAAGAATGAAGCACTCCAGTTTTGGTGACTAAGAATCTTATCATTGATTTCAATGGATACTAGGTATAAGATCAAATCATCTAAACTTAACCTCCTTGACTAGATCTTTATATAAAACTTTGTGTAGAACTGCTGATGTCACTGTTGTAGCAGGAATTCACAAAACACAGCTTTCAAAGTCTAATGACCTCCAAAGATACTGAAAGCTGGGGATTCAATTGAGATATTGGTTTTGTGGCACACTGTAGTTTTTCCAAAGCCATTTCCCAATAACTCAATGTTCCATAGGTGATAATTACTAATTTCTCTTTTCGTCCTGCAGGAGCTGATGACCTTATCATCTCTTCCTTTTCTAACATCTCCTTTTTCCTGACTGGTGCCATCCACATTTTTCTTTCAGATTGTCTAATTGAGCAACATAATTAAATTAAACTCAGAGCAGATATTTCCAGTCTAGACCTTTGAAATTGCTACTTCTATTTCAGATGTAAAAAAATGTCTATTATTTTCCTCTTTCTTTTTTTTTTTTTAGTTTATGGTAGTTCAAAACTAGTTATCACCTTTCTTGAAAATTTTGACTCAGTGAAGTTATTATTATCCTAACTGTATAAAAGAAGAGGAAAAAAAGAAGGTATATGTATCCATATTTTAGACTGTATTGTGAGTTTTGGAAATGTTTTCTATCTTCCCAGTTGAAGTTTGAGCAGTGTTATTCCAGACAAAAATGGGAAGGGCCTGTTCTGTAAATAGTCACACTTTATATAATTCTGACCAAAAAAAAAGAAAAGAAATGTCTGGAGATGGTCAATCAAGGCATCAATTTTCTGTTGAAACCTTCAAAACTCTGTATCTGAATGGAGTTTGTGTGTTTTGGGTTTTTTTGTTTATTTGTTTGTTTTCCTATAGACTAGTACAATTTTGTAAAGAAAGAAAACATGTATCTGACAAAGAAAAGTAATTGCACACAATTTAAAGCAACTGAGCACTTCTGACAGAAGTCTACATGTATAAATGTAGGCATCATCCCATTATGTTCTGTTATATTACTCATTGTGATCTGAAACAAAGATTTGTGAAACTGTCTGCTGTGCCCAAGGATATGACTGAAAAAGAGGAAGTAGAGAAACGCAAGTCTTCTGAAGGAAACCCCTGTATTGGACTAGCAGCTGTTTGCTCGTTTGTTTGTTAGTTTGTTTTCTTTAAAACACACAGCATTTTTTTCCCTGTACTATATCATATCATATTCTGAGTTAGTAAATGTTCTTGTTTCCAAGCTATGACATTTAAATTATTGGTCGTCTTGGTTTCCAGTAAATATTCTTTCTCTACTGTTCCTCAGGGAAGTTAAAGAGCAGCAAAAAGAGAAGCTGCAGTTATGCTTTCCTACACCAGAGACCACCCCTTCAGCTTCTGGAAAAAGCTTGGGTTAGAAGAAACCTCTGGGAGCAGCACTGGTCCCCAGGGGAAGAATTGACCAGACCTTGTTTATGCCCTGGGCTTGGTTGCAGCTCATGGAAGCACAAGAGTGCTGCCATCCTGGCAGCTGCTGCTGTCAGCAGGTCTCTCAAGACTCAAATACAGCCCTGTGATTACTCTCATTATATATCTATTATCCCAGATCAAACCAGCTTAACATAGAAATCGGAAAAAAAATAGTGCTAATTACTCCCTAGTTATGACTGTTGTGGGATAACAAATTCTTTCATATAAGAAGCCATATCAGGAAAGCTGGTGAAAGTTTAAGATAATATAAATGAAGTGCTGACTTCCTTAGCAAAAAAAAATTGTGTCTAATTCAGCTTTTTAAAGAGCAAAATTAGCAAGAGTGGGGAATCTCTCCTGTGTGACTGCATGTGCCAACTCCATTTTACTTTTCTGGCATGATTGAAATATCCACTAAACCTGCTTCTGAAAGATGTTTTGTTTTGGGATCAGACTTTAGATCTCAGTCCTCATAATAATTTTTCCAGTGTACCATGAATGATGAGAATGTGCTTGATATGCTAACAGGAAATTCAGATACTGTTAAGCCCACTTATATCAGCTAGGTAATGATTCCCTCCTCCCTTTTAAATTTATTACATTAACATAGTAAAGAAACCGTAATGTAGAGGCATGGGCATGTGGGAAACATGCTATGGTATATAAATTTACAGACAAGCAATTAATCTATAGTAACTGCCCTGGGCAGACTGCTCTCCCCCAAGGTATTTTGGGGTAGCAAATGCTGTTTTCACTCAAAGGCAAGCAACTTAACATGAATTTGCATTTACCAATGAATAATTGTGCAAATGACCTGGTCTGTAAATTCACTCTGTAGCTTCTTTGCGGTACGTTATTCATAATTTCATATACTAAAGCCCGACTACAAATGAATCTCCACATCTTCACCTCTCTTAGCAACGCAAGAAGTTGCTTATATTGGGAAAGTTTGCATGAGAAACTAGGCAAATTACATCAGTAGGAAGCACTTGTACACTAGTATAACTTCATTTACACTGGAATTGTAGCACTATATTAGCCCCTTTCATATTGCAGTCAATGCAGGCTAATGCAAAACTAGTGCATAGATTGGATCTAATATATATGCTAATGTACAATAGAAAAGTGCCCCTCCTCTGCTTAAAATGATGGATAATACCCACATAGATCATGTCTCTAAACAAAAATGTCAGCATTTGGCTTTTGAGTGGCCCCATGATTACTAGAATGAAGATGGATTAAAGTTAATTTGTACCTTGTCACCTTCATAGAATTGACTGCTTGTAATTTGCATGTGAATTTTTTTTTGTAGATGGAAATACAGACTAATTTCCCAAAAATTGATCTACATTATATAACAGTAAATGAACAAACAACTAATGAGCAGGTCATTTTTCTTCACTGAAAAGAAAACAAATGCAAAATAAATTATTTTTCTTTTATTATTTGACGGGTGACTAATGAATCAGTTCTTTTCAGATTATTTGAAATGCAAATAAACGATTTTACTTTACAGGCTGAAAGTACCAGCAGTTTAATGGTAGACACAGTCCTGATTTCAGCCCTGGTGTTTTGTCAGTCTAGCACAATGGTCTCAAATAGAGGATTATAACCTTTTTGGGCATCACAAAAAAAATGTCAAGAGCTGCAAATATTAAAAAAAAAAGTACTTCTATATTTGCCTAATGCCTGCTTACACAAAGAAGAGGAGACGCTGCTGTCATTACCAGCTAGATATATTTCTATAAAGGTAGGTCAATGGTCAGCAAAGTGCCTTGGTGTGCTGCCCCTAGTACAGTTCCCACAGGGCAGAGGAATGAGCATTTATACCCACCCTGAGTAAATACCTGTAGAGAGTTCTCACTTTCCTGCCCTGAGGAATCTGATCTCCAGCCTTCCCAGAGATAGCTGAGAAAGGACTGCTCTTCTGAGAAGAGCACATCCAGCATAGCCTGATACTCAAAAAGCCAGGTGTACAAAGGAGAAAAAAGTCAATGGCAGTGACAGGTACTTAGCACCTTGGGCAATCAGGCCAGAAGGCATTCTCTTAATCTTCCCACAGGCGAACCAAGTGGCACAGAGGCCATGAATAGTTCAAAGCTCTTAGAGGAACAGGTGTACTTTGTCACTTTTTCAGTTCTGTACTCTCTCTCACCTTGCATTTTTGACATCTTTTCTAACTGAAACAGCAACAGAAACAACCTGCCTTGCAGCTGGTCTCTCTAGTTTAATTAAAAGCTTTATTTCAGCTTTGTACACATTGTGTGTGCTTACTGGCAGCAGTTTCAGAAAAGAAGAATACTGTTTTCAGTTCCACGAGTCATCTCCAAGTCAACAGCAGAGGTATGGTCCAGTGAAGGAACAAGGACAACTGAGATTACTTTCTAGCTCCAGTCACTTGCATACTTCTGTTTCATCTCCACTTTTTTTTTACTTCTTCCTTCTTCCTTTCCATAGAGGGTAAAATCTTTCACTCTGCACTTTTTTTAACATGTGTAGTGCTTTCTGTATGAATAAACAGTCATTTCCCTTGGCGCTGACTAACAATGGGCTCACCTTAATATGAAAATGGTGCAGTGGTTAAGTAGAATTTCTTCTCCAAATTCTCCCAAATGGCCTGGAATGGCTAGTTTTTGCTGACTCTACAGCTGTTTCATACTCACCATAACTATCATACAAAGGTGCCTCCTGCTTTCCTGCATCTCTCAAAGTTTAGAAATAAATTTATCAGGAGTAAATACATACATATGTGTATATACATATATATATGAAATATATATATAACATATGAATTGTCTTAATATCCTAAATTCTGGTCAGTGCTAAAGGACTGCATGTATTAAGAATATCTGAAATATTTGCAACAATAATATCACAAACGCCAATGGCAGTTCCATATTTCAGCCCCTCACTCTCAATCCATTTCTCCACTGCAGCTCCACTTTTTCCTGGGCCATGCTGAAGTGCTCATTTTGCTATTCCAAAAGCAGGATGCCAAGTGTCATGGTCTAGCTTTCTGCTTGGATTTGATACTTTCTCTCTGATAAGCATTCAGTCTTCATTGCTAGCTTTGAATGGTAAGCTCAGTATAAAATGATATATTTTTTTTTGTTCCAAATCTGTTTACTTTCTTAGATTTAAATATGCAGATTTGACCTCAATCCCACAGATTAGTTTGAATAACATTTATTTTCAGATTGAAGAGCTTGGAAGGCAATTCTTTCCACATAAAGGGCTCCTCAGGGCCAAGAGAAGTGTAACTGTGAGAGCTTATCACCTCCCACTGGCTTTTTCTCCTTGATGAAGTCCCGATAACATTTATATGTTGTCCCAGAATGATGTACATATGTCATGAGGTGGATGGGGGTGAGTAAACTACTGAAGTCGTCTCTCAAGGGTCCCTGCTGTGGTATAATCACATGGTCATGGTGACAAGTTCAATCTCTTCCTCCCTACAGCACACTTGGTCCCAACATCCCTACGTTTTCTGGAGGAAAGGTTTAGCACATGAGGTATCTGCTCCTGGAAGAAGAACAGCATAGAGATGGCCCTCAGCTGAACACATGGAAGCCAGCTGGGGACCAGAGAAGGAGGGTGGCAAGACCAATGGCCTAGATGCCTTGTTCCAAAGGGAGTCTACATGGGGACACTGATTCTGTGAACATACAAATGCTGATGTAATCATGACAAATGAACGCTGGTAATAACAGTTATAATTGCACTCAGTATTACTTTGCTCAGGTGCGACTCTATTCAATTAAATGATTAAAAAAGCCCCCAAAAGACCTGAGCATAATATGAAGCTGTGCGCAGCATGAGTTGGGTTCAGAATGCTGACTGCAATCACAGACAAGTTCAGTCCAAAATAAATCATACTGAAAAATCATTCTGATGGCATCAGATACTTCTCACAGCATTTGGGAAGACTGAAATTACTTTAGACATTGAAATAAACTTTTTTTTTCTCCGTTTGCAATATAATTTATTATTCTCAGCACATAATCAATCTAAATGCTTGTTTGAGTACAGGGAGATGTGCACCAGGAAAGATTTCTTACTCCAAAACATTCCCCCTTGCTACTCCTCAGGATCAAAGTGGATAGGCAAGCCTTCTGACTGCCTTCTTTCTTTCTCTCCAGCCAATTATTTCATACAAACCTTCAGATAAATGTTCTGTCTCTTTTTCTCCCTTCCTCCATTTGTTTTCTCTCTGGACTGTACTCGGTACCTGAATTACATGAAAAGCCCTAGGATGAGGGAGGAAACACATCTTGCTCTGGAGCTGCCTCAGAAAAAGATTTGGATCTATTCTCATCATGGGTGCACACCACATGTGCCCCAAAAGCTTTGGTGGTGGAAATAGAGTAGTTGTGTCAAAACGTTACTGCAGTGGAGGAGCTGGTAAGCCCTACTCAGTGGGTCAGGGCTTTTTAACCTCACAGTTATGCTGCTTCTCTGAAACCTGGTCCAGTGGAAGGTGTTCCTGGCTGTGGCAGGAACTAGATGATCTTTAAGGTCATTTCCAACCCAAAACATTCTATGATTTTCACACAAACTAATACCTTTGCGTGAATACCAGTAAGACTGCCTTTCAGGGAATTTCCAATGTAATCTGTGTTGTTATGCAAATGTTGTTCATGATCATAATTGTGATTACTGCAATTATATGTATATACAGTATATGTAAAAATTAATGCACATATATATCTACACTTAAATGCAGATTTAAGTGTATTTAAGATCAAGTGTATTAAAGACTTAAGTGTATTTAAGATTAAATGTATTAAAGACTTAAGTGTATTTAAGATTTATATGTATATATCCACAGATTCATACACATGTGCATACTCACATCCTCCTTGTCAGTTGTGGTGACACAAGTAAACCAAATTTATGGTTAGTGAAACCGATCAACCATATATAACATGAACAGAGGCATTTACCTGATCAAGTGAAAGAAGGAAGAAAGGTAAATTTGCCAATTCAGGGAGAGCATCTTACTGCACTTAGTATATTAGATAGGCATTTTGTTCTACCATCTCTTCTATAAGGCAGCTAAGCCTCTCATTGTTTTGTACTTGGAAGTGTCAGAGTTCATTTAAATAATGGAGTAGAAGTGGAGGGGATACGTTTTCAGAGATGGGCTATAAAACATTTACAGAATGGAATCAAGGAGAGGTTGTTAGTTAATGAGATTATCTACAAGAAACA
Source organism: Nestor notabilis (assembly GCF_000696875.1). Taxonomy (NCBI): domain Eukaryota; kingdom Metazoa; phylum Chordata; class Aves; order Psittaciformes; family Psittacidae; genus Nestor; species Nestor notabilis. The sequence continues at coordinate 17,750 of NW_009918918.1, forward strand.
GTAATTTCACTTCAAACACTGACTCTCATAACTGTGAAAAGAGAACACTTTACAGAGGGAAAGCTCTTTTACAATCCACAAAATCAGTTTTTAAAATTGAATCTAAGAAGTGTTTTGGTCTTGGAAAGTTGCTTGGCAATGTTTGAGGTTTCCCTGACCTTTACTTGCCTAAGGGAAACTTGAACTGGAATAAGCACCAACTGTGCATGTGTGCATCACCATGTATTATGAAATAAAAGCTTCCTTTTATCCTTTTATTTGTGCTTGTGTATTAAACATTTATGAAAAAATATACTACCTGATCTGAGCTGTGATTTGTGTTTTGTTTCATGAAAGAGACTGCAGCTCAATTCATCCTCTATAAAGCTGCCAGGTTTATTATTAGAATCAGCAAATATAAGACCCTGGTACATGCCAGCAGATATTTTTTACAATGGCACAGGAATTTGAATTATAAATCTAAAAGAAATTCTCCTGTTCTGCAGATTGAGTAGATATTACACAGAAGCTCCTTAAATGTGAAGATCTGTTTCTCCCAGGAGAACTGGTGCAATCCCCAGTGCTTGACCCATGCCAGATGTGGTCAGCAAAACACTGGAAAACATTGTAGGGTAGGAAACAAGTCTGCACAGGTCAGGGAATAGACTGAATACTCTTTACCAACTCTTCGTTGATGAGATACCATCAAAAATCTACTGGAGTAATCATGATGGAATTACCATCAAAGCATGATTTTAAATAAATTTTAGCTAAGGAAAGTCTAACAATAGAGTCCTTAAATACTCTTTCTTCTTGGCATATGGATGAAAATTAAGTGTAATAAATGAAAAGTCCTCCACTGGACAAGAAGTATGTTTTGGGGAAAAGAAAAAATAATTTTAGATTCTACCTTTGATTTGAGATGTACCTTGGATTGCATCTAATGACTGTTGAAGTCTAAAGGAACAGCTTTATTTCATAATGTTTTAGTCATTCCAAAAGCTATATGTTAAAATTTCAATATTTCATATTTTAGTTTGCATACCAGATCACTTTTTTTCTCACTTTGCTCATTCCTTGGTGAAGGAATGAGAGGGGTGAAGTCTACATACAAATGCTTGATGGAAACAAGGTTATGTACACAGAAAATAATTATTCACCTGCAGAAGTGTTCATGATGTCTGCTGATACTATAATTTTATGAAGGTGTGAGTAACGTAATAGCCACCCAACCTGACAGGCAGAATCACAGCTGGAGGAATCACATTCCCATGAGGAATGACAAAAGGTCTCAGGAATAGGGTAGGGGATAGGAACAGAAGACTGGTGGTAGTGGAGGCAAGGGGAAGAGTGATCTGCTGTGTTTCTGCCATGAAAATAACCTCAAAGTTAACATGCTGAGGTAGGAGAGGGAACGCTCCTTTTGGCCCCAAGCAACCTTTGTTCCTACATCCAGCCCACCTCTTGCTACTGCCTTAGAAGCCCCTAATCCTTTCCAAAATGCAGTAGATCAGCACCATGCCACCCCTGGAGGCTGCCTGCATGACCTATGATTGGTCACACCCTCACAGTGCCAGATGACTACTCACACACCACCCTGCCCTCCTCCCAAATCTCTCACACTTTCTGTGCCAGTGTGACCATCTGGGGAGCCCCCTCTGTACCTGTTGTCCTTCATCAGACTACAGTGCAATGCACAATGTGGTCGTAACTATTTTATAACACACACAGAGATACTTATGGAATGAACTGGAGGCTGGGAAAAGGAAGTAGTCTGGGTATTACAGGATGTGTGCCAGCTCTGCTCTCACTGGTGCTACTAGGCTGCAGATCGGACTGTATTAGTATGCTCAGTGTCATGGTTTTTAATATTCTGTTATGCTTTTGAAAACTTTCAGTCACGAAGAATATTAATCTGCATTTCAGACTTTAGTCCAAGTCCACTGCAGTTAAATGGAGAGGAGCGAGAGGAGAGGAAGTGTGAAGCATCTAATACAGTTTATCATCATATAATGTGTGACACAGTCCACTGGAGAGGGAGCAGTAAGTTACAGCTCTGTGAGCACCTTCACACATCGCAGTAAGTTTGTGCCTGCTTCCTGATGAATTGGCACAGATACTTTGTACCAGACTTGAAAAAACTATGTGACCTACTCACAGGAATTTTTTCTTCATAATCCAAAAGAATTACCGTATAAATTCTACTGTAAGGATAGAGTTTATATCCTCACATCGTGTGATCCTTTTCCTTTGGGATTCCCCTGCATCACTGAAAGTATGTTAAGTATTTTCTGGTAATGCTTTTCAAAATAAAAGTAAAATTTTCTTAAAAGAAGTTTGCTTGTCTAAAAAACATGTTGGGACATTTTGGATCAAAACACCTATCCAAAAAGACCTACATAGTTTTCTTAAATCTTTGCACTCCAATTATTTTAATTCTCCTCCTTTTGAAATAAAAGGCAAATAAATAAAATAAGGGTATGGGGAAATAAATACAGTAAGAAAACAAAAATTAGGAAATTATTAATTGGAAAATTTTGAATTAAACAGTATTTTTCATCTACATAATTTCTCTTAATAGAATGACGTAAAATCTTATTGCTTTAAATGGAAAATCTCTACAATTAGTAAAATTTTCAGTATGTTTGAAAAGTTATTTTCCAGCAAAGAAATAATTGATGGAGAAACTATAAAAAAATCTTATTCCACTGAATACTATACCACTTATCTTGAACCACAACGTGATTTTCAGATTAGCTGTATATTGTCTAAAATTAAATTCTTCTTTCATCAGTTTAGAATCTGACACTGCAGTTGTGTAAGCTGGAATAAAGAAGAGTTCCAAAATTACTTATTTTATTTACCAACTATATAAATTTTTTTCTTTTTCAGTTAATTTCCACAATAAACAGTCTTAATCTTCTTAATTAATCTCTTAGTGACTTTCGGATAATAATTACATAATATTTCTTATTGCTTGTCACTGAAGAATTTCAATTTCTGTAATATTTAATCTGGATAACCAGAGCCAAATACAGCGTTGAGCGTGGCTGTACAATTTTATCTGAAGACTTCATAATTCAGACTTATTTCTATACCACTATTTATGCTTCCTGCAGATTTCCATGTGCATGCATGTGATTTTACTGCCACAAACACAACTGGACTGAGGTTTATTTTGAATGTGAAATGGTCCTTTACATTTAGCTAGGAAATTAGTCAGCTAATCCCCAGCAAATGTACTGGGATTTGTCCAGTTACTGTCTTGCATTCATTAATAGTGGACTAGAGCTATATGTCATGATGCAGCCAAGCAGTTTAAGGAGGAGAGCTGTGATTTACCTGTGACTGGTGCTGCCTTGCTCTCTGGTCGTTTCTCTAACTCATGGGCATTGCTACAGGTGTGTCTGTGATCCTGCGATCACATCTCACTATTACCCTTCTGCCCTGCTGAAAATTAACAATTTTTTCTACTTTGTTTTCTGTGTTCAGCTTTTCCTAATCCCTGACAGTACTTTAACTTTCATATCATGACAACTTACATTCCTTAGTAACATACTTCTTGTAACATACTTTTTCAGAAGCGTATGAATAATATCTGATGAATCACAGATTCAAGCTGCTCTCTGAATGTGCAGGGGCCAAGAAACAAAAAGGGAATCAGTAGATAAAAGCAATTATTAATTATGTCATTGAATGCAAAGCTGACTAGACTGCTTACTTAAAGAAATATTCTGCCCATTCCAGAAAAGACATAGGCTCTGAAACATGAAATGGACTTTGAGAATTTTATTTTGACATGAGCATTAATGCATCAAATCGTTGATCTCTTTAAAAGCCAATTGAAAAATATCCCACGTAATATGTCTAAGTTGGGTCTCTTTTTAAGGTTACAAACCTAGGTCTGTGTGTCTGATGGGTGGTGATGGGAAGAGTGCATAAATAGCACGGTAAAATGAAGAAGGAAGGTTAAACACAGTCATACTGTCTAAGCCTTAGCTCCACAGGTATTAGTGACCAAAAGCCTTCGTCAGAAGGTTTGTAGAAACGCGATGGGATATATGATTACTGTTAAGGTCAGGCTGTACCTGACTGCCATGTGATGAACTGTTAACATTTACGTTATTGTAGAGGTTGGGGGGGTGTGTCTAGTTAGAAGCAAAGTCTGTATTTCACTGCGTGCCTGCATGTAGAAAACAGGTGTCCTGAGGAATGTTTCAGTCACCTCAGATTCGGAGCCAAACCCATCATTTCCTTCTCTCCTGGAAGAGAAATGGGAGCTATGTATGCTGCTGAATTCAGTGGGAAGCTGAAGGTCACCAGAAACCAGAATGACAAATTGGGTTGATTAGGAAACAGTTCTCTCCTTTCTTCACCCCCACCTCTGATATGTCAGAAAAACTGTAGCATTTTGCTAAAAAAAACAATCCATAAATGTATAAGGAAGCAAAGTATATTTTACCATGAGATGATATCACTATGTCATCTGAAAGTTGTAGTTCATGGACTTGAAAGACTAGGTGCTGCCTCAAGGGAGCAGTCAAATATTAATCTATCTTTTCCCAAATCCACTGTTGTTTCCTTACCATGATGGCCCCTGAGCCATTGTCAGCCCTGGGGTCTTACAACTAGCATGTGTGAAGGGAAACCCAATTTGATTTGGGAATACACTTGTCTTTCCTCTATTTATCCTTCAGGGTAATTAAAATATTTCTTTAAGCCTCACAAATGGTATTCATCTCCCTTCCACTGTTCCTTTTCTTTTTAATGTTAATTCTGTAATGAGATCTTTTAATGTTCCAGTTCTCCTCGTAGATTTTTTCCACTGGTTTCCTTAGTACTTACCAGTGCAAACTACTAAATGAGAAAAATACAGAGATGTCTGCCAAAATAACATCCGCAGTGGAGATATAGTAGGTGCAGATTGCATAGGCATACCCAAAGTAGCTCTAAAATTTGCAAGTTTGGGTGGTAATAACAGCTGCCTCAGCTTCTAGGACTTACTGAGCAGATTTTACAACAACTGCTGCTGCTTTTATAACAAGTCCTGCTCACTCTTGTCCAGTGGAAAAACCATAATGAATGTTCAATTGGTCACTGTGACTTCATTTCTGGAAGGTGCAGTGGTACCTTTGACTACTGTGTAGACATAATCAACAGAGATGATAAATCATCAAAAGTAGTAGAATTGTCCCTAAGCTAAGAATACAGAACAAGGCTGTTCTTACCTGTAAATTTCCATTACAAGGATGAAAGACAGTGGTTCCCATGGTGACGAGAAAAAAGGATATTGGAACAAAAATGTGGAGGTCTCTTGAAATAACTAGCAAACTAATGATTAGTAACATTGATAAAATGGTGAGTTAACACAGAACTGTGGAAAAGTATAGTTGAATCAAAAGCAAGGCACAAGATATGGGCTCCTCTAGGGGTCAGGAAACACTTTGGTTTTTAGTGGTTAGGTATATATGACTTTCGTGTGTGGGAAAGATGTGCTCATTTTAAAATAAAATTCATAAACTTCATTTTTATTGCTAGATATGCATGTATATTTTCCCCTTCAATTATAGTTATCTTGAATTATTTTGGTTTTAAAGAAAAAAAAACCTACCCTTAATTTTACATGAAATTTATATTGTGCTATTGAAGTCCTATTTTAATAACCTTTCAGAAATTGCCAGAATTGTATTGACTTTTTGAAGATCATCAAATACATCGAGTTTGAAATTACACATCCAGGATTTCTAGAGATCATAGCATAAAGTATAAAGTTTAAGATCAATCTTGAATTCTTAAAGCTACTAAAATTTTCAATTTGCATCCAGACTAAATGTTTGCAAGGAGATACGTTGGTAACTGAATATTTCTATAGCATTTCTTCCCCTCTATCCCCTCAAGCAGTTAGTGCATGTTAGAGGTGGTATGTATATATTTGGACTTTTAAAACAAACAGCTGCAGTATCATAAATCGTGAGCTAATTTTCAACTTTTCAGACATGTTCAATCACCAGATCCAAAGCATAATGAAAAAATGAAAAATCATTCTGTGATTTTGCAAAATAAATTAGGCAAAACAAATGCACAAAATTATTTAGTAGAAGAAAAAATGTCCTTCAAAGGAAATGTGAAATTGCTTCCAGTGTAAGTCAGAATGTGACTGAGAAAAAACCAAAATCCACAGGGAGGTAGAAGAGCAACCTGAGATGACATATCCATCTACCTAACTGTTCAAAAACTTAATGGATTAATCTGGTTTTTGACAGCATGAAAGAGAATTGTTAAAAACACACTACCCTTCTCCACTACCCTTCTCTGAGTTTCCAATAACCTGGGGAGAGCAATGCATGGGTTTGGGTTAGCATGGGTGCTGTATTATACCTTTTAACTGAATTTGGATGAAACTGCAACCTCTTTAAAATATTAGCAGTTTCCTTGTTGCCTCATTGTTCTTCTCCTATGAAAAATCCACCTGACCTTGTCTTGGACTGTCAGCTGCTGATGGATTTAACCAGCCAGCCTTATTCACATCTCTCTGCTTGTGTGTTCTCCAATTTTTAGGATCTCATGCAGTTCCCGAGAGAGAGTGTTTAGAAATAAATCTATAAAATGACCTCACACAGGAAATAATCCATTTTATTCAATTTCTTTCACCGTGAATTTAGCTTGCAGACTTGATATACAGAATCCTCATTCTGGTATACTAGACAAGATCAAAGGTGACTCTGACTATTCCCAATTCCTTCGAAAAGCTAATCTGAATCATTATGCTTTAGACAACTTGTCTCCTGGGAGGCTTTTCTTTAATGAACCATTATTCTATACAGCACAGGATCTGCCCAACTAAAATAAACCCAAGCATCATAGAATTTTACAGCTGCTGCAATTAAAGAAACATTGTCAGGCCAAACTTTTTTAAAACTATGGAGCAGAATGTATTTTTTAGACATTCTATGTGTATAAATTTAGTAAATCTGTCAAGAATATTTTCAGAAATATTTTAAATTCAGATATAATTGTCTGTTGCCAATACGCACAAACTGAATAAAGAACCTAATTCAGTGCTCATTTTGACTAAAAGTACTTTTGGGTTCATTGCTTTGTCAAGCAGAAAGCAAGAAATAATTTTACAAAATGATAGGTCCTGATCCAGTGGAACTGAATTAAATAGCACTGAAAATTGAAGTGAACTGAAATCTTTAAGCTCTTTGTCTTCCATCAGGTGACGCTGCAGTTGATGGTAGCATTAAGAGCATCTGATTTCTTCTGAAAATATCCCTGGGCAGAATGTCTCTTCATTACTCTAAACATGGTAGCTGTAGGTACTAAAACATTCAAGGTATTGTCATGAAAATACTCAGAAGTGCTTGAAAAGACAAGAATACATTTTCCGTAAGAGACTCTGATTCCGTTATCTGCTTTCCTCTTAGAAAATATGTGGGTACATTTTCATGTTTATTTATACCTACTGCTTCCATTATATCTTGATTTCTTATGTGCCATTTCATGCATTATGCAGGAACAAAAATGAAAGACGACCCAGTGAAAATCTGGCTACAGAACAGCCCTGAATTTCACCAACTTAAATCTTCTGAAGTCTTTGAAGAAGGGTATACTTTCTGCTGCTGGTATGAGAATCATGGGTTGAGCCAGAAGGAGACTGGGCTCCCCATCGCCCAAGGAGGAGAAGGACATCAATGCCCATCTTCCAGGGAGTGCACACAAGTGGACTACCCAGGGGCTTCAAACACTGCAAACTCGTCTTCTGTGGCAATAAACAGAAAGCCATGCCTGAAATATGGCCATTTTTATGTACACAAGGGAAAAAAGCACAGTGGCTTTCACTCTGATTATCCAGACAACCTTCAAATATTACTTCAGCTATAACTGACACAAATATTTTCCAGTTGCAGGTAGTTGATGCCTCCTCAGGTGTGCCATTGATACAGTGCCACGGATAGGATGCCTTCACAAATTAACAGCACTGGTTATGATTGACCAAATCTCAGATTCCCTTTAAAAGCCATGGGGCACCCTTTCTTTTTAACAGCTTTTAAAATATAAATTTTCTCTCTATCTTTTCTCTGCTGGACTTCCAGAGATTAAAAAAAAAAAAAAAATAAAAAATCATGCACCCAATTATGCACCTATGCAGGCTATTTCTAGTCCTTTTTAATCCAGCCAGACTTCAACCATGAGAAAGATAATTTTATCCTAATTTATTATTGCTGAAGCATTTGGTTTCAGCAGTCTTCTGTAACTTTTCTGTTAGCTGAGAAAGCTCCATCAGGCATTTTATTACAGGTATTAATATGACATCTGATTAATACAGCTACCATTATAATTACAAACACCTTGTTCCAAGAAGATAATTACATTTCATTTCCTTTGATTCAATTAAATTAGTATAGTACACTTGCATTTTAATTTCCCATTTATAAAGTGTTACAGTATGATAGGAAAATTTGATTTTTTTTTAAATTTTGAATGTTTTTAAAGATTATTAAATCCACAAGAATAAATGAAGTGCCTAATAAAATGTTAAATATGAGTCACTTTCTGCTACATGGCAACTGATACTGGGTTGGCCAAGAGAGACTGTCTGAGAAATGGCAACTTTCAGTGAAGATTCTGTGAACAGAGTGGATCTAAATAATAATTTGGGTCACTTTCGGCTAAATACATGAACATTATCAGTAACATTTTGACCTAAGAAAAATTTTATCCCTTTTGCCCTTCAAATCTAGTCTAAAGATCTTTCACTGAGTCCTGCTAACTCCTGTGAAAAGATCCTTTTAACCCCTTGAGAGAGGTGTACCCTATCATACATACAACCTGCACTTACATCTCACTCTCAAGAAACTTCTGACTGTGGCAAAACTTTAAAAGCCAGAGACTTCATGAAAATTTCTCTGGGCAGAATTAACTATGTCAAGATTTATTTAAAGTGGCACAATAGTTAATGACATCGAGGTTGCAAGTGTCATACACAAGTTAGGGGTGGTTTGTTGATTGTTTTTTTTTTTTATATATAACTTGAAGGCTTTTCCTTTGCTTCCTGCCCACACAATCATTTTTGTTAAAACCCTTCCATAGGGTGTTCTGGAAAGACACAAAATTGACATTTTGCACACATTACAGTACCTGCATGTGCACAGAACAAAGAATAGCACACAAAAAAAAGTACAAATATCAATGTACTGCCCCAGAAATGAAGAGTCAGTCTGACTCTGAACATTTATAAATCAAAAAAGTGTGAGATTACTATCCACTTGGAGTTTTGTCCTCCAGGGTGCCCAAAAGCATGCCAATTAGTGCCAGTTGTGCTGACAGCTATTCATTAAGTCTATCAGGAAACTGCTCTGAGATTTAGGGGTTTCATTAATTCCTCTAAAAGCATCAGAGCTGGTGCTTTATCCATAGTGGGAAATCCAAATGCTTCCTTTTGAGATAGCTCATGTATGCTTCAGTGTGGTCAAGAATAATTTTGGTGAGGGTTGTAAATGGCAGAATATGCTGCTTGCTTTGCTTTTGCCTGCTGGAGTACTGCAACTGGCACTTGCAGGCAGTTCTGGCCATGACGGCGGGTCCTCTTTTTGTCTACACATTGTAGCAGAATCTCACCATGAACATACTGCTCCCAAGCATGTGAAGTGATCTGTAGTTTTCAGGCATAAGTTCAGACCATACAGGCAAGCAAGAAGTATGACAGGAAGAAAATTTCCACTCTTATGGATTTTTCTGTACTTCAGGGAGAAACAACTGCGATTTTCATCCCTTCCTGTTCCCATGTGGGTGCCCTTAGCACCAGCTGGCTCACCCTACAGAGCCTCTTCTCTCGTGAGGCAGTATTTATCAGTGCAGAACTCAACTATTTTGTGTTCCGGTCCTCAGTTGGCTAAATTCTCCTTAGCAACAGAAAATTCTATGGGTGATTTTCCTCTTTAGCTAATGACATGAAGGATGAAAATAACACTTGATACTTTTTCCTGACAGACACAGTATGGGTGCTATTATTATCCACATGAAGCTCTACTTTTCTTGTATGCCAAATTTTCAAGACTCGAGTCCTAGTGATAGCATTTTCCTCTCGAAAGAAAGAAACTCTGACCACTGTACCCAGTTTTTACTTAATATCTTTCAAGTTTTTGTCACCACATACTCTGTTTTATGAAATGTGTAAATTTGCAATGGCATCTGCTTTTTGTCTATCATCTGTATCTTTATGTACACCTTGTATATACGTCCATCATATAGCCTTTTTCTCATAAGAACCTTAAATAGGATTGGCAACTGAAGTTCTTCACAAAGAATTAATTTTTAAAAATATTTTTTATTTCTTTTTTCTTAATTACTTATTTTTCTGTGCTATAACTTAAGGCAGGATGGCAAAACCGGAATTACTATTGGTACTAGGAAAGCAACAATAATTGATACAGTCTGGGTAGGCATCTTTCTCATCTAAACTCCTCTCTTTTTCTTCTTTCTTTCTTCACGCTTCCAGAACATTGGAGTTAAGACTTGAGATAGAGAATAGAGTTTGCCTCAATGCAAATAATGTATGTATGGGTGATACTTTTTCTACTCATTTTTTCTCATTTAACAAAGGCATTTCAATTTACTGTTATTCATTTAAATCCCAAGAATTTAACAAAATTATTTCCATATTGTGGTTTTGAATTCTTACCTTTAAAATTTTTCCAAAAGGCATTGCATATTTATTATTAATAACCCTAATTTCACAGCCTCCCCATTTGCATATTGTCGTGATCTTACACAGCTTTAACTGAAACATGTGTGTGTATACACATACACATATATGGATTATATGAAATCAAGAACTAGTTAATAAAGGCTTTTGGCTTGGGTTGGGTTTTTTCTTCCCTGAAAGTATTAAATCTAAATGTCTACCTTGATGTCATAGTTTCAAAAATCATTGTGTAACTCTACAGGATATACAGTAAAATTCCAATGAATACTACTGGGAACAGAATTAGTTTCATGAGTCAAACACTTTTGAAAGTTTTGTGAAGACTCCATGTGTTTGCAGAAACTCTAAAAGGAACCCAGGGCTTTTATTTTCTGCATCTACAATTTTTAATGAATAAGGCTGTATTAACTTTGATTTTTTTTTCTCTTTCTTGGTGTTCATGACAGATTTTTTCTATCATTTTTCCTCATTGCTGGAAAAATAGTCAACTTGAGAAAACATTTTACTTCTCAGGTGAGGTAATTGATAGCTCTTTTTGTCTAGAATTCAGTAAAACCTGGAGTTGAGCTGTTTAGCTCCTTATTTCTTTTCTTTGCTATTCTCTAATTGTTTATGCCCTTATTTCTTTTAAATGATTCAGAAGGTGACCTTGAAAACTAATAGAATAAGGATTTTGAAATAAATAAAAGCACTGTATAAGCACTAAAACCTTCTACTACCGTTTTTAAGCTGTGTAGCTACCTTGCTGTCACTGGTCTAGACTGGCTTTGGGGGGAATAGTGCCAGGGATGGCTGTCACCCCGGAGTTCGTTCCCCTTCCAGGGACCATTGTTTTAATTCTTTATTAGCTCTTAACTAGGTTGTCCACACTGGCTGCAAATAACCTTGCTCATCACGTCGCCCCAGGGTAGTCTTTGACTTCCTCTATGTCTAAGGTCAATTAGAGTCTGTTACTGGCATTTCATACCTTCTGGTCTCCCTCCCCATGTGTTAAAGAAGTGTGAAGTTAGGGACAGTTACTTTGCAAAATTAATCCATTGCTTCTTTGTTTTTCCAGATCATATTGGACTAATTTGACCAGTAAGACTTGAGCAGATGTATTCCAGGGCCCACAAGTGGTGTTTTTAGGCGGGCTTTTCCACATGGCACATGCCTATAAGGGTTCAGAATGAGACTGTGACCATTTTTATCCAACTAAGTGTAACTTATGTCCATTTCTTGATGGCATTTGTTCAATTGTATCTGTGTACATCATGTATCCACAAAAAAAAATTTAATTCTTAGGGGAAAGCCATGTTCCTACTGAGAAATGTAAAAGCAGGAACTAGCATTAAGACTTGCAATATTTTGTTATAACCCTGATCTCTTCCACTGTAGAACAGTGAATTTCAGCTGACCAATTTATCTGTGAAATGCTTTCTTATGCCATAAAGTCCTATAGGGAAGAACTCTTTTCAAACAACACATGAATACTGCTGCCAAAATGTCTTTTACTTAAATAGAATTAAAGTCCACATTTAAAGATGAAAGTGCTTACTTGTGATGAAAGAGCTTCTGTAGTTGCACTGCTTTTCTGATTAACACTTCCCAGCTGCAAACTAAACTAACCAAAAGTAATGAATTTTATTTAACAGCTCCAAAATTATGACAGAAAATAAAAGTTACAGTACTGTAAATCTTTCTCCTTCTCCTAAAAGAATGAAATGCTTTGCCTAAATGAAACGCTTTACTACTAAAAGCAATATTTTCTTAAGTTCAGTTGATAAGGGGCATCTGAACAAAAGATAATCAGAAAAAAAAAAAAAACCACAGAAGAAAATTCTCATGAAAGATGTAGATTTCCATTCTTTTAAGAACCACAGTCCTGGATCAAGCATCTGTGTCCTGAGGCCTCTTTGCCACAAAGGGCAAAGGAATGAGCAGAGTTATCAAAGGCAGCTAATAAGAGATTCTGAAAAGCAGGCACTTTATTTTGACTTATTCTGCAGTTCTTCCTCTTGAATGTGGTTTAATGTTATGAGTTTATATTGGCGCTGTCTTATAATATACAGAGGGGTGCATATCTTTTGAGGTATAGAAAGCAGAAGTGGAAATGGGCAGAGGAATGATGAATTCAGGAACCCACACCACCAATGTGCTGCTTACTCAGGCAGGGACCCTCTGCCTGCATGTATGCATGTGCCTGACTTAGTCATACACGAACAGCTGAAGCCTTGGCTCCTTTGTATCCTACAGGAGTTTATGCAGGGACTTTAATGGAAATGGTTTTTCAGCCAGAACTAGGGAACTTTTTTCACAAGTACATTTATTAGATTGGAATATAATTTCTCATAGGAAGTGCTAAAGGCAATAATACTAATTCACTTCAAAAGCTTTTTTCCATGCAACTTCTGTGCTTCTATGAATATTTTGGTTTCCATTTCACTTACACTAATACATTTTTAACTCCAGTTTTAAGACTAAGAAATTACAGGTGTTATATGCCCTACTTGGAAAGACCCTTACTAAATATCACATATTTCACCAGATTAAATGAAGCAATATTTTGTTTAATAAATATGAGAATAATAAAAAAGTCAGCAGTGCACATGTTTAAATACATAGCCAGAGCACTAGACCCAGGTGACAGGAGAATGTAGTAAAATGGCATCTAAATTCTCAGTCTTACAGGGAATCACAGTGACAGTTCTAAACAGATGTTACTAAATGAAGGATTTCAATTTACACACAGAAAAAAACCACAAAATTTTCTGTAGAGGAAGTATTAGGTCCAATTTTCCAACTAGCACTACTTCAGAAAACTTCAATTATGAAGACCATTAGTCTGACCTCATTTACCAGCATAGAATTCACTTAAAACTGATTATTGTAGCAACTTATCTGTCATGCTTTTTTTAAATACAAAGAACAAGAAAAATCGAATCAATGTAGTAATTATACTAAAATATCTTCATTTTTCATAATTGTTTTTATATGTTAACAAGAAAGAAGAATGTAACCAATGAAGCAATTACTTGTTTCTATGTGATACCCATTTTTGTAAGAAAAAAACCAAACCAAAGCAAATCAAGAAACCAAACCCTGAACTAATTATTTTAAAACCCTTCTTTTATCCTGCCTTACTTTTTATATCCTGGAGACCAAAAATTGATATGTTCAGTGAAACAATTAATCTAAATGTTTCTCTTTTCTGCATATATTCATGTAATGTGTGTTGAAGAGAGAAAACAACAAACAAACCAATGAATGGATTGCTGTAGAAATTGAAATCTTTCTATACTTTCCCACTTGAATGACTTATTCTAGGCTGAAATGAAATACAGTTTGATGCCTTTTCTAACATGGTTTTAGATAGGGTTGCAACTGCACTTTGCTAGCAAGGCACTTTAAGATACTTGTTTTCTGCTCCCTTCCCTCCTATAAGCTGGTGCTATCTGAGCGATGCAGTGCACATGGTGCTCAAACACTGATGTGGGGATCCATGCAAATACTGCTGAATAGGTGTCCTCCTGAGCTGGAGTGGCTACAGTTTTATAGTCTGTCACTCGTTTAAACTGAGGTTAAAGTCAGAATTTGCAAAAGCTGTAGGTTAAGGGAAGAAACTTGTTTCAGGGGGATGCAATATGCAGGATAGGATTGAAGTTGATGCTTGCCGTCCCTGGTTTGTTGAATTGTGTGGTTCTCTTCTGCAGTGAACAGAAGCCTCTAGCTATGGCTCAAGGTAGTGCTAAATTTTACTGCATCTACAGCTGCATATACATGTGTGTAGCTGGACATATACAGGTTAGTATCAGAGCCAGGTGACCCCTCTTTAGCTTCTGAAGTGTACATAATCTATGTCTCAGAGACATGGTAGGACTTTCAGAATTCAGCAACAACTCCATTTTCTGTGAAGGATGCTAGCTTGAGTACTACTTCCACACTCAAAAACATAGCCCACCTCAAACCCACTTCTTTCTTCAAGAATTTAAGTAATCACAGATACAATACTCACTTATTCAGCTCCTTCAGTTTGGAACTGTTCCTGAAACCTAACTTGGATTCAGTCTCAAGTCAAGATTTAACTATGTATATATACAAATATTCTACACATATATATATGTCTTTACATATACATGGACATGTCAAAACACCCACTCATGCAGCACAGTGATGACTATTACCCTGGAATGACAACAAAGTATTCAACTTAGTAACAGTTGTCCTTGCCCACTCAGGTCCAGGAATGAGTCTAACTCATCAGTCCCTGCTCTCCCAGAATGAATCCCTAATGCTGAATTTACTGCCATAACCTTCTGACCCACATGTCCCTCTCTCAGACATTCCTATTGTCACTAATCCTCATTCTAGTATTAGAATTTAGAGTATTATCCCTGTAGGCACTTCTAGCTCAAAGCCTGACTTCAGTCAACGCTAAAGCTGAATTTCCATTACAACGGAGGACCTCACTATCCCCTTAGTTAATGGTAATATATCTTTACAAAACTTTGCTCTTTTCCTGTGGTACTTCAGTGAGAAACCTAGCATTTCAGATTCTGCTGAGTCATAATTCCAAATCTAACATCAACATGAAGCTCAATTGCTTCTGAAGAAGCATTAAATCTTACCTTCTGTCAGAACTGTGCCACATGTTTTTCTCACTTTCCCACAACAGGCTTCATGTGAGCCCTAACATCCTTGCACTTCCCAATGGGAGATTGAGGTCTCATGCCTTTAACCTCTGCCTCACCCATATTGCAATTTTAAATGTAATTAGTCTACCACTTTCTATGGACTACCATAGGCCTGAAAATCAGAACTGATTTTAGATTAAGCACTTCTGTTGGTGTTCCTGATCCTACTAGCAGCAGCTTCAGAGGATCTAGAAATTAAAGTACCTGATTAACTGCTGTTTTCAGCCTGAGACCTGATCCATGTTACTCCAATATCATAGCCTAATTGCACCAATACAAACTAGAACCATAAATCATAATCTCAGCCCCTGACGACACCCAGACTCCTAACTTTATAAATTTAGAAGGATACAGATACAAACCTAACTCTTGATTTGCATTCTCTCTCTGAACTCCAAGTACCACCCTTTGCTTATTTGCACTCCAGCAAGCTTTTCTTGTTCAGGGCTTACCTTCAAGTTGCAACCACACCCAATTCTGCAAGTCTTGTACCTTATAATTATTCATTATTCTTCCTTCATGTGGACTGTATTCAAGACATAAACCTAACTGCAATAGTTAATGTAGCCCAGTGACATAAAACCTCCTAAAATATAAACCTAACGTAATCCTCACCCAGAAAAAATTGTACATCTTAAACCAGCAATTGTTTTTCACATCTATGAGCACCCTTCCTGCTTTGGCAAGTAGATGAGCATGTGGTGAGATAAGACAAGGTCTTGGTTTTGGGACTGGCAAGATTTGAGTTAGAACTAGATTTTTCTTCACCATCTATGACAGCAGGGGTTGGGAGGGAATGAGGTTTAATATATGAAGGACCTAACCTTTAAACTAACTAGAATTTAACCAGTGATGATTCAGAAGATGAACAGGTATAAACATATATGTAAATTGGAACGTTGTGTAGATGCTTGGTTTTGCTTATGTGTCAAATAAATAGGAAACAAACAAACAAACAAACAACATGGAGAAGCCAGCTGTTTGACTGGAGGAATGGTTCATTGAGCTCTGGGATTATCTGGGAGGCTGCAATTGACAATCTAAACCCTGCTGTTTATTCATTAAATAAACTTGACTACTACCTCTATTAAAATTCTTCACTCCTGTGTTTATGAATGTTAGCTGGGTCTATTCTGAAACTGAACAACTGAAAGCACATTTCTATTTCTGTTAACCTGTTTAATTCTATAATGCCAGTATGACTGCCTTTGGGCCAGATGAGGGCTATGGCCAAAATGAAATCTGAGGACTGATAAAAAACTGGAGATATTAATTATAATTATACGATTTCATCAGACAGAATTTGTGCTAGAGTTCATGATTAAGGCTGGTGCTCATGACTGTCATGGGGGCAGAATCTGGTTTTCCCCGTAGAGTCTGTAACAGCTAAGGGAAGGGGCTGGTTCTATAAACATATAAAAATTGCATGATGACTCTGTAGGTCTGACATGATATAGAAACTCCTGGTTCTTTAAATCTCGTTACTTCTAGTCTTAACCATAATGAAATTACTGTGCCACTACCCCTCAGTACCTAAAACATTCACTAGTGAAAAAGCCTCACAGGAGTGAATGTCCAGTGCCTTCTTGTTCTCCTCTCCCCTAACTCTAATCTTAATCTATCAGTGACAGTATAGAGCAGAATCTGTCACTAGCTCAGGAATTAACATTAAACCACCCATGTTAGTACTATGACTGACTTCTCCAAAAACACCCAGGTACTCTTTGCCAGGTGTCGTGGTTTAAGCCCAGCCGGCAA